>NC_090749.1:56581706-56594206 GCF_036898095.1 Palaemon carinicauda | reverse complement strand
AGTTGAACTAATCTCTCTTGGGGAGTGCGAAAAACACGTCTAAACCATATCCATCTACCGCTAACCATGATCTCATCCACATATGTCACTTGAGTAATCTCTCTTCTAGGTTCATTTCTAACCCTGTCCTGTCATTCAACTCACAATATCCTTCTGAGGGTTTTGTTCTCAAATCTACAAAATCTGTTGGATATTGTTTCATTGTCATACCACGACTCATGTCCATAAAGTAACACCGATCTCACTAAACTGATATATAACCTGTTTTTTATATGTAATTTCAGTCAATTTTTTTTTTCAAAATTTTACTTAAACTAGCTATTGCTTAATTTGCTTTTTTCAATCTTTCATCAAACTAATTCTAAATACAAGCAACGCTTGTTGGGGATAACTTAACGTGGTGAATGGGTTTGTGTATCGCCATGATCAGCAAAGCTGTACTAGGCACGGCCACCCTTACTAGGTTGCTTTGTTGTGAGAGCGATCAGACGAAAATCTCCCATCACCAATCATCATAATCTTTATTAAGGGAGGATAGTTGAAATGATAGGTAAATATTATCAAAGATTTTTCCATACAAAGGTCAATAAAAAGTGAAAGATAACAGAATGGGGCTTAACAACTTTGGGAGTGTTACACCTTTATACTCTTGTAAGGAGGAATGTTATAGATTTGTTGGAGAATCCTTCAAAAATGCATCAAAAGTTGACAAATTTACTTCCCAGGATAAAAATCAAATTGATTTTGTTTGAAAACCTGCAATTTTAATCGGAAAATCTCCGTAAAAATATACTGTTCTCAGCTGTATTGCAGTAAAATACAGGTAACCAAAATTTTATCCTACGCTATTTTATACTACGGGTTGGTGGCATATTATCACTCCTATACAGAAATATATCCGTTTTTTTTAAACGGTAAATGCCTGGCCACATTTATTCCGGGTTTTTTACCTTTCACGGGAAATATCTAAGTGTCCCGCCATGTTACATTTACAAAATAAATATATCCATTTATGTTTTCTGCTTAACTGTTCAAAATATGCCGTAAAAACTGTGAAAATCCTGGAAGAAAATGTTGCCAGGCATTTACCGTTTTAAAAACAGATATATTGACGTAAAGGAGTGATATTACGGTCACCAGTTAGTAGAAGATAATAACAAAGTAAGGTTGAAATTACGGTCGCCTGTATTTTACTGAAATATGGTTGCGAACAGTATATTTTTACGGAGAATATCCGATTAAAATTATGGTTTTTTAAGTGTAAGTATTATTTCCAATGAGTAATAAGTTACTTTAAAAATGGCAATGTATAATTAATTATGTTTTTGTCATTTGGATTGGATTTAAGGAAATCTAATATGAGTTAGAGTTTATCAGACTAATTTATAAGAAATCTATTAGGTATAGATTCACCTAGGCTAAAACACAAACAATTGAGTGCGTTTAAAAAAAGAATAAAAATAAAAAAAAAATAAATATTAATCTATATAAAGGGGAGGAAAAGTATAATATCTTTTTAGAAAGAATTCTCGCCCAGGGAAAAGGTCCAATGGCCGAGAATAAAAGAGAATGAATGTGAGAACAGGAGTGACAAATAAAATGTGAAATTACCTGGAAAAAAAAAAGTGATTGAAAACAGATGGGGAAAAATGGAGGAAACTTTCGTGAAATGATAACTTGTTTAGCAGAATATAGAATACTAGTGTACGCGACCTGTCAAAAATGACGGCTAAATATTCAGATAGATATGCGCACGCACAGACTCAACCCTTCCCATCCCCCCTCCTTACTAACTATAACCCCTCTCAGCAGGGTATGACTAGCCCATCTCCCCCTAACCAAGGGACGAGGGGAGACCGTATAGTTATATGTCTTGCTGCTAATCGTGACCGGAATGAAATTATCTCTCTCTCTTTATATATATATATATATATATATATATATATATATATATATATATATATATATATATATATATATGTATATATATACATATATTTATATATATATATATATATATATATATATATATATATATATATATATATATATATATATATATATATATATATGTGTGTGTGTGTGTGTGTGTGTGAGAGAGAGAGAGAGAGAGAGAGAGAGAGAGAGAGACTTGGTCTTCATTAATAGAATTAAGACTTAATTATTCTTCTATAATATATCTATTTTATACAGAATTATGTACTTTAATATATCCATCTTCATACAGTAGTACTTAATTCATTATGTATATGAAGGAAAGTTAATTTTGTTTCATTCACTCGCGCAAACACACATACTGAGGAAAGTACTAAGGGGAGCAACTCCCCCCCCCCCCCATTTTTGAATAGTCGTAATATTTCCTATGACATATCCGACAGAGTCCCTTCTTGGCTGTTCCTGAATTGTCTGGCCATAATGCAAGACGTACCCAAACACATGCCTGCTGAGTCCACCTGGTATGCATAATACATTCAGAACACATCACCTGCACCCCCAAAGATTACACTCTAGCATCGCCTTCTCGAGTATGTCAACAATGTGACGTCCAATCAGAAGGCGTGAATGTGTTTGGAATCAAACAGAGAAGATTATTGAGTGGCCCTTATGGGGGATAATTTAGGTGTCGTCGATGTTCCTTTCTGATGACACTTGTTGGTTATTCCAAACCTGTTGGGTTCGAGTTATCTTCATAGACATGAGCCTTCTGCCCGCCCGCCCCCCATAACCCATTTCCATAAAGATTCCCAGAGTCCTTTCTGTACCCTGTTGTTGCAAACTGTCCGATTCCAGAGTTGTCATTATGAATTAACCACTGTTACATATCCCTTCTCGGCCTCTTACCGGCGAATCACAATAGATATTCTTCTATATAAAATTAAGATTATTTAGTATTTTCTTCCATATTAGTGAAAAAAAAATACTTTTTCATTATGTTCCATGTTAGTGCATAAAATAAAATTTTCTTACAATTTTTTTTTTTCATTTAAGAGCAAAAAAATATTTACTTTTTATTTTGTTCCATTTTAGTGAACAAAAAATATTTTCTTATTATTTTGTTCCATTTAAACACATAAAAATAAAATTTCATTTTTATTTTGTTCCATGTTAGAGCATAAAAATAACATTTTATTTTATTTTTTTCCATATTAGTGCAGAAAATTAACATTTTCTTATTTTCCATTTTAGTGCATAAAAATAACATGTTTATTTTTATGAACATAAAAATAAAATGTTCTTATTAATTTATTTTTTTTGTGCCCAATTAATACATGATGTTATTTTCATTTTGTTATATATTAATGCATAAAGATAAAATTTGGATTTCGTTTTGTTCTCTATTATTGCAAAATAATATTAATTTTATTTTGTTTCATATTAGTGCATAAAAATATTTTCTTTTTATTTTGTTCGGTTTTAGTGCATAAAAATAACATTTTCTTTTTATTTTTTTCCATTTTACCGCATAAAACTATTTAACTTTTAATTTTTCCATATCAGTGCATAAAAATAAAATTTTCTTTTTTTGTTACATATTAGTGTATAAAACATAACAGTAAAAAAATTCATTTTGTTCCATGTTAGTGCATAATAATATTTCTTGTATTGTTTCCTATTAGTGCATAAAAATAGAAAAAAAAAAAACTATTTTGTTCCATATTAGTAGATAATAATAAAACTTTATTTTGTTCCATTGTAGTGCATACAAATATTCTATTTTTATTTTTTTCCATAATACATAATGTTTTTTGTTCCATATTAAGGCATAAAAATAAAATTTTATTTTTATTTTGTTCCATGTCAGACCATAGAAATAAAATTTTATTTTGTTCCATACTAGTGCATGAAAATAGCATTTTATTTTTACTCTGTTCCATATTAGTGAATAAAAATAAAATTTTCTTATTTTGTTTCATATTGGTGATCATCTTGGGCTATTTCAACACTTTATTTTCGTAACTAACCACGGATACAGTTTTCTCTTCCTTGGAAACTCCAGTCCCCAGACCCTTCTAAATATCCAACAGCTTTCTTTAATCCTATTACGTAAGGAGGTAATTTAGTAATAGTACAATTTTGTGAAGAGCCTGCTTGGTCATTTCAGTTGTAGGGTTTTTAAAATAGATATAGATACGATGCTCTTCGTAACCCTTACTCTACGGTCTATTATTTGGAATTACAGATATAATTCTCCTACTTGTTCCTTTATGATAGAACCACATTAACCTAGATCCCTCAAAGACCAAAGTTAAAGGCAAATTTAACTTTGGTGTATGGATATGTTGTTGAAGCCACAGATTATAGTCATCTGTCTTTGGAATCGTCTACTTAACACATCCTAACCTCACACTGCCCCATGAAAGAATATTATGAATACTACCCAAGGGTATATTTCAGCAACACGTCTCTGGAGTTTAACTATTCATTAGTTCTTCGCCAGTGCAATTGTAAACCTGAATCCCTGAAATGGCTATTTCCTCTCAGGGTTCCCTGGAACCTCTCCTTTGGCACCTTATTAGTGTCTGTCATCCTTATGAAGGTGCCCTCCACAGTGACAGTGGTCGTCTGCTCTCCCTGTCTATAAGCGGGTCCATATTCCTTTTTGGTCTTCCTTAATGGATTCCATGGATCTTCTGAAGAAGGGAAGAAGAGGAAGGAAGTTTGGAAAGGAGTTGTGGTGTTAAAAAGAGGGAAGAATGGGAAGTGAGGTACGAAAATTGCGTGGATAAATGGAAGAAGTGGAAGACACTATTAAAATGTTTTGAAGAAGGTGAATCAGAATATAAGAAAGAAGAGGACAATAAGGAAACTAAAACAAAGGGAATAGAAAATACAGAATATGTGAAGGACAAGAAAAAGGAAAATCTTAAATTAGCATATATAGTAAGGAGAATTAATGATATTGAGTTTGTCAATTATTTTATACAATGGCAAAATGAGTCGAGAATTTTCCTGAATTTCACGAAAGGTTAGTTTAATGCATTTTTTTGTATCTCAATTTATGAAATATTAACGTGTTTAAGCATTCGTGAAATGTCCATATTTTATGGCTTCATGAATGAAGAAATATGAATAAGAACTTTTTAATAAATTTTTGCAAAATCATTAACAAAATCTGAGAAAATACCCAAAACAAAAATCTATTTTATTGCATATTGATAAACATGTAAGAAAATTCTCTAAATAGCTTAATTTGAAAAAATTTTGCTAATATTTTCCTAAAAACCATGAGTAGTTATTAGTGATATAAGCAGGTAGTTTACAGTGAATATTTAAAATCAAATTTGTCAAAATTCGCATTTCGCTAAACAAAATCATCAGCAATGCCTTCATACACACACACACACACACACACACACACACACACACACACACACACACAGTCCCGTGGCATGATCAATGAAACAGCATCCTGAAAGCTGCGAGAGAAATGACGATATGCAACAAAGCACTTTGCAGACTATGTAGGAAAGAGCCTGGCGAAGGTGTCATGGGAAGGGATTGTTTTTGCAATGGTGTATTGATCATCCCTTTTATTTCTCGTTTTTCTATTTTGTGTACCTGAAGAAGCCTAGGAGATCAGGAGTATTGGTTTTAAGAGTGGGGGGACCTGGGGTAGAGGAGGGATTTTGGGGTTGGAGGCCTATGATAAAGGAAGGGGTTCGGGATGGAGACCTGTGGGAAAGGAAGGGGATTGGAGAAGAAGACCTTTGGTGCCAGAGGAAGTTGGTGTTCGAGGCCTGTGGTGAAGGAGGTGGTTGGGGATGGAGACCTGTTTTGAAGGAGGGGGTTTGGGATGGAGACCTGCTGTAAAGAATGGAGTTGGAAAAGGAGACCTATGGTGCAAGAGGAGGTTGGGGATGGAGACCTGGGGTGGAGGAGGAGGTTGAAGATAGAGACCTGTTGTAAAGGGAGAGGTTGGGGAAGGAGATATGTGGTGAAGGAGGAGGTTGAGGATGGAGAAATTTTGTAAAGCAGGGGGTTGGGGCTGGAGACCCTTTGTAAAGGAACGGGTTGGGGATTGAGACCTGTGGTAAAGGATGCAGTTGGAGAAGGAGACCTATGACGCAAGTGGAGGTTGGGGATTGAGACCTGTGGTAAAGGATGGAATTGGAGAAGGAAACCTATAATGCAAGAGGAGATTAGAGATAGACACCTGTGGTAAAGTAGGGTGCTCTGGATGGAGACCTATTGTAAAGTAGGGGGTTGTGGATAGAGAGCTTTGGTAAAGGAAGTGGTTGGAGATGGAGACATGTGGTAAAGTAGGGGACTGTAGGGTTAGGGATAGAGACCTTTGGTAAAGGAAGGGGTTGGGGATGGAGACCTGTGGTAAAGGAGGTGGTTGGAGAAGAGACCTATAATACAAGTGGAGGTTGGGGATGGAGACCTGTTATGAGGGAAGGGATTGGCATTTGAGACCTGTTGGAAAGGAGGGGATTGTAAATGGAGACCTGTGGTAAAAGATGGGGTTGGGTATGGAGACCCTTGCCGAAAGATGAGGTTGGATATGAAGACCCGTGGTAAAGGAGGGAGTGGGGGTAGACACCTGTGATAAAGGGTGGAGTTTGGGATGTAGACCTGTGGTAAAGGAGGAGGTTGGGATTGAGACATGTGGTAAAGAGGGGTTTTGGGGTAGAGACCTGTGCGAAAGAAGGGGGCCTAGGATGGAGACCTATGGTAAAGAAGGGGCCTGGGGATGTATAATAAAGAAAATTAAAGGAGGGTGCTGGGGTGGAGACATGTGGTTAAGGAGGAGGTTAGGGAAGGAGACCTATGGTAAAGTAGGGTGCAGTGGATGGAGAGATATCATAAAGTAGGGGGATGGGGATAGAGAGTTTTGGTAAAGGAAGGGGTTGGAAATGGAGACCTATGGTAAAGTAGGGGGCTGTGGATGGAGACATATGGTATAGTAGGAGGTTGGGGATAGAGACCTGTGGTGAAAGAGGGGGTTGGGGATAGAGACCTGTGGTAAAGGAAAGGATTAGAGATAGAGACTTGTGGTAAAGGAAGGGTTTGGGGATAGAGACCTGCGGTAAAGGAAGGGGTTGGGGATGTAGACCTGTGGTAAAGGACGTGGTTGGGGATGCAGACCTGTGGTAAAGGATGGGGTTGCGGATGGAGACCTGTGGTAAAGTAACGGGCTGTGGATGGAGACCTATGGTACAGTAGGGCGTTGGGGATAGAGACCTGTGTTGAAGGATGGGGTTGGGCTTGGAGACCAGTGTTAAAGGATGAGGTTGGGGATGGAGACCTGTGTTAAACGATGAGGTTGGAGATGGAGACCTGTGGTGAAGGAGGGGGTTGGGAATAGAGACCTGTGGTAAAGGAAGGGGTTGGGGATAGAGACCTGTAGCTATTATTTTGACCATTTCATTTTGAAACTCTGATTGACCTGGTGCTTTATTATTTTTTCCAGTGAAGCGGGCTTTCATTTCTGTATTCCGTATCTTCACCACAGGTCCCTCCATCCTCTGTGCTTCTCCCAGCTCCTCTTTCTCATTTTCAGTATTATCATATTAATGATAATAATAATAATAATAATAATAATAATAATAATAATAATAATAATAATAATAATAATTGCTATTATTATTATTATTATTATTATTATTATTATTATTATTATTATTATTATTATTATTATTATTATTATTATCATTATTATTATTATTTTTATAATTATTTCTTGCTAAGCTACAACCCTAGTTGAAAAAGCAGGATGCTATAAGCCCAAAGGCTCTAACAGGGAAAATATACCGGCGAGGAAAGGAAACTAGGAAAAATAAAATATTTTAGAACAGTAACATTAAAATAAATATATCCTATATAAAATATAAAAATTTTAACAAAACATGAGGAAGAAAAATTAGAGAGAATAGTGTACCCAAGTGTACCCTCAAGCAAGAGAACTCTAACCAAGAAAGTTATTCAAAATATTCTTTCCATCAGCTCTTAATGTGTCCATCCTTATGCAATATATCTTCATCTCTATCCCTGATGACTCCCAGTTGCCCCAAATCCTATCTGCCTATTCCTCAAGTTTGAAATCGTATAGATATCATTTTCTCTTCCTTTATTCGTAGCATTTATTTCTATTACTCTATTGCTCTTCCAACAGCTATACATACTTTCTCCCAAAAGTCTTTTTCTTCTCTGTAGAGTTCTTTTGCCCCGTGTGCATGCCTTAACTTTCTAGTCCATAAATACCTTGATTTTCTTTTAACCGACTTTTGCACCTCTCTGTCCCACCAACACTTTTCTCCTTTCGACACACCATATCGCCTGGTTCTTCCAAGTAATTCCTCCGTTTCCTCTGCACATATTTCTTTATTACACTCCCAGATATTTTCTTCTGTTACCCTCTCCAAATCTCTAAGTTCAACCTTTCCACTCGCCTTTCTCACACAATCCTCCTAAATAACTCTCTCTTTTCTCCTTTAATGTCCCAAAAATTCATGCTAGATCTATTCTTGGGTTTTCTACCTCTCATTTTAAAACCCATCTCTACGAATCTATGGTGTTTAACGCTTGCTTCACCCGGAATCATTTTACAGTTCAGCATATTATTTGTGTTAGCTCTTTTAACCAAGATGTAACTCATTTGGCTTTCCATTCCTTTTCATAGGTTATCAGGTGCTTCTGAAACCTTATATTCATACATGCTAATTCAACACACTGACCCATCTCTAATATATACTCCGTATCTCAATTTCTAATTCCAAACCCATTTCCTCCATGTACCTCCTCATATCCAAATCTTCTCTTCCCCACTCTACCATTCATGTCTACTCCTTTGATTACCTTCTCTTCCTCTTTCACAGTTGTAATTTACACACACACACACACACACACACTCACACACACACACACACACACATATATATATATATATATATATATATATATATATACATATATATATATATATATATATATATATATATATTAGTAATTAAAATATGCAAATGTAAATATTTCTTCTGTGCAGATCATCATCGAAGTAAAAACTTGTTTCTTTCAAATCTCCAATAACCTAAAAATTTGCAATTGTTACCTAATTGCAATTTTGTTTTCTTCATCTCATTTGAATTAGTTAGGTATTTATTCTGATTTATGTTTTCAAGTGGTCGTAAGCTTGAAAGGAAAATTAACAATAATTTATGAATAAAAAAGATGATTCAACAATGAGATTAATTCATGTAATTCGATTCAGGTTGTCTCGTTTATATCAGTAATATTAATTTTGAAAGAGCCATGGCTCTTGGATTCAGAAAAATTGCTGTCTTTAACTAGCCCAGGCCCTAACGAGGTATGAAATATAAATATAGAGAGGTTTTATGACGACAAAGTAAGCGAGAAACCTTTAGAGTCACGGAGGAAGAAAGGTTATATAATATTTAGGGAAAGCAAAAGCAGAAAAAGTGCCGAAGACTAGTAGTAGTAAAATTTTTATAGTTATCTGCTTATTAATTTACTATTTTGTTCGTTTCTCTTATCATTGCTCCACAATTATACATTTCCTTTGAAACTAAACACTGCATTGATAACCAGTCATAAAATTTGAGACAATTTTGTCTGTTTCTATTGGCCGATTATTGTTATTATTATTATTATTATTATTATTATTATTATTACAAGCCAAGCTACAACCCTAGTTGGAAAAGCAAGGGCTATAAAGCCCAAGGGCTCCAACAGGGAAAAATAGCCCACTGAGGAAAGGAAATAAGGAAATAAATAAACGATATAAGAAGTAATGAAAAATTAAAAGAATATATCTTAAAAACAATAACAACATTAAAACAGATATTTCATATATAAACTATAAAAAGACTTATGTCAGGCTGTTCAACATTTGCTGCGAATTTAAACTTTTGAAGTTCCACGATTCCACTACCCGATTAGGATGATCCTATTATTTAATAAACATATATTATTTTTTTGCAGACGTGCCCAAAGCCACCATCAGCATCGACGCTGGCAGCAGCAGCAGCCTGGATTCGGGGTTGCCCTCCTCAGGGCTTCGAGAGGGAAGTTCGGCCACCGTGACGTGTGTCACAAGAGCGAACCCTCCGGTTTAACGTAAGTATTTGTTTGCCTTAATTGTGGTTTTCATTATCCATAAAGTATGCCAAAATTTAAGACCTATGATAGTCACATATTGATAGTAAATATGGTGGGACACAAGAACTTCTGGTACACTTGACTCTTAAGGCTTGCTTCAGACATGCGGATTTTTACCGTGCGTAATTATTTCCACTCGTTACGAGGCATGTCTTCACATAAGGACTTTCCCTGTGCGGCCTCTTAGTTTTTAATAAGCCGCTATACTGAAACCACTTGGGTTACCAGTGCCGCAGCTAGGTTTAAATAAAGAGCTATACTGGAACCAATCGGGTTGCCAGTGCCGCAGCTAAGTTTTAATAAACCGCTATACTGGAACCATGTGGGTTGTCATTGCGGATGCTAGGTAACAATAAGCCGCTATACTGGAACTAAGCTTATTACCAGTGCCCCGGCTAGGTTTTAATAAGCCGCTATACAGGAACCACGAGGGAGACCAGTGCCCCGGCTATGTTTTAATAAGCCGCTATACTGGAACCACAGAGGTTACTAGTGCCGTGGCTAGGTTTTTTATAAGCCACTATACTGGAACCACGCGGGTTACCAGCGCCGCAGCTAGGTTTTAATAAGGCGCTATACTGGAACCACTCAAGTTACCAGTGCCGCGGCTAGGTTTAAATAAAGAGCTATACAGGAACCACTCGGGTTGCCAGTGCCGCAGTTAGGTTTTAATGAACAGCTTTACTGGAACCATGTGGGTTGTCAGTGCGGCTGCTAGGTTTCAATAAGCCGCTATATTGGAATTAAGCGTGTTACCAGTGCCGCGGCTAGGTTTTAATAAGCCGCTATACAGGAATCACAGGGGAGACCAGTGCCCCGGCTATGTTTTAATAAGCCCCTATACTAGAACCACGGGGGTTACTAGTGCCGTGGCTAGGTTTTGATAAGCCGCTATACTGGAACCACGCGGGTTATCAATGTGGCGGCTAGGTTTCAGTAAGCCGCTGTACTGGGACCAGACGATTTACCAGTGCCGAGCGGACAGCATGGAAAAGGCCTCATTAACCCTCATTGATATTTAAACCATGCATTATCAATCTGCTCATGTGAAGCTAGCTTGGTCCACCTAGCTCACCCAGCCACACCCTTACTGAGTGGTGAGTTCATTTATATTACTATTATTACTAGCTAAGCTACAACCCTTATTGGAAAAGCAAGATGTTATAAACCCAAGGTTAGAATAGCCCAGCGAGGAAAGGAAATAAAGATATAAGTAAACGATATAATAGGTAATGAACAATTATAATATTTTAAAAACATTAACAACATTAATGTTTACCCCTTCCATCATCTCTGACATCTCCCCCTACACTATCTCGTAACACTCCATGAAATAAGAGTATAACAGGTATAACAGGGTGCACTACTTAGGACCGAGTTATGCCAGGGATTCTTGCGTCCAACTGTACATTAAACTGCTCTTCTTTTTTTATGAGGAGATTTTTATTATTAAACTGAATCCCGTTACTCATGTCTTTTCTGCGTTACACACAGAAAAATAGCTTTAGATTCACCTACGATTTTGGTTACTGCTTCTCTCCCAGCACTGCCAGACCGTGGAATTTATTCTTAATGGACGTTGTAACTATAACCTTTCTTAATTTTATTAACATTAGAAGGTTGCAAGCTGTCTGACTTAAATATTTTGTGACATTCATTAAAATTTTGCCTTCTATAAACTTCTTAACATTTACTGACTTCTTGACTTACAAATTTTCTTAATTTTCAAGGCTACCGTAATTTATGAATGAATTCTTATAAAAACTTGTTTACCTATGAAGGGCCAGAATTTCATAAGATATCTAAAATTTTCATAGGTCGAGACTTATGTTCCTGGCTTTTGTATAATTCTTAAACTTTAGATTTATGTCTAGATTACTGGCTTTCATGAACTTCCTGGTGTATAAATCTCCAGATTTATAAGAAGAAAATCATTTATATTTATAAACTTCCGGGTTAACCAGCTCCTTGCATTAGAGTTTGATAAAGTTCATAGACTTTTCTGGTTCTGCGTGCATCTCAGTCTAGAATTGAATTTTAGAAAATTGTAACCCCTATTTTTTCTTATATTTCACAAAATTTATCCTTTTGGAATGGCCTGTCCCTAGCAATAATCGATCACAATGAATACCAAGGAGCCTAAAGGCTAAGAGGAGAAAGTTAGTTTCTTAAACTAATAAAATCAGACAGTGTGAAAGGGATGGTGTTAAACTTTCCATAATTCCATTTCCCATTCAACCGTTTTGCTGAACTAATAGAAGAAGACAGATCTACTTTCCCACCGTTATCCCTACATAAAGGGTTGGTTGCCTGGTGTGCCCTTTATTTCTAAGAGTATCAGGCGTTGTTGATGATTTTATTATTATTAGTAGTAGTAGCTA
>NC_090749.1:56571706-56576706 GCF_036898095.1 Palaemon carinicauda | reverse complement strand
ATATCGAAAAAAAAAAATGCCAAAAATGCAATTTTTCAAATTTTGTGCATGTTATGTGAGCTTTTTGAAAGTGTATCAAAAGAGATAAAAACACCCCAAAACTTTAGAAAATACAGGATTAAGAATAGTAAGAAACCTATAAATGTCTTTTTAGAGGGGAACAGAGGGGCCATGAGGGTAAGGGTAAGGGTAAGGGGGTAGGGGGTAGGAGGTAGACGTTGAAAGAATGGTGTTGAAAGTGTTTTCACTTATCATTCACAGTTTTTAATCTATTGCCTGTGACCTGAACTTACTCCCTGTGCATTGGGCCATACATGCAGAGGCCTGTGAATCAGTGAGTCAGCACCTTTATAGGGAATCCCCACTTTCTACACTGTACATTTTGCTTGTGTCCATGAAGCCACTCATCAGAGTCCCTAAGTTTCTTTCATGGAAATCATGCATTTCTACCTGAGTACATATAGATGGATAGATTAGATTAAAATACATCATGTAGCCTTCCTTGAGTGGGTACTCTCTTACTATTTCATGTAATTTAAAGCCATTGGGCATTTGATGTGAAGAGATGAGAAGATGTTGCATTGCATTCCAAAATCTTAGGTGTACATTATACATACACATATATACATAACATACATGTACATAGATAAATTGCATACACATTAAAAATTAATATCAGGGGATTAGTAGTAAGAAAGTTTCCTCTGTTGATTTCAGGCTATTCTGTGCATGTGTGAGATGGCTAGTTTACCAACTAAACGCTTGAGGAGATCAACACCATCACCAAGCCCACATCCGCCTATTGATATAGAAAAATGCATCATTTGCCAAACGGATCAGCCACACCTTAATACCACCAGCAGTGATAACGGCAGAAAACGTATTGCTGAAGCAGCATCTATACGAAAGGATGTTGTTTGTGATAGATTGAAACAGGTCGACAATTGTAAAATTGTTTACCACATAAGTAATGACTGTTATAAACAATATACTCTGAAGAAGACCCTTGATAGAATTAGGTTAGCAGGCTGTCCAGAGTCTCCTGATCCAGGTACACAGCAGGGCTCATCTCACTCAGATTCTAGGTATAGGAGATCATCTATTGCTTGTAGAGATCCTGTATGTAAGCCTGATGATGTTGACATTTTCTCACAAAAGTGTGTAATCTGTGGGAATGCCAAACGCAACAATGATTACTCAAAATATCGCATCTCAGAAAAAGGGAGGGCTGATGCCTTTCTGAAAGCAGCTTTGCTTCTGCAAGACGAGGTATATATCAAAACTTCAGACTTGCAGGATGCAAATGCAGTATTCGGAGCTGATTTGTATTGCCATAAGACATGTGTTCGGAACTACATACGAAAAGGAGAGAAACTCTCAGGGTCGCAATCAGCTGGTTAGCGGAAGTTGGATATATTTGAGAATGTGTTGAAAGATATAGAATCTGACTTGAACACTGGGAAATCTTACGACCTGTCATTTATAGCCGATCGTTGCAACATGTTTTCTAATGAAAAGCAACTGAACTACAAGTTTACAAACAGAGATGTGAAAATGTACCTAATCAGTGTGTACAAAAATGAGTTGTCATTTGTTTCGCCTCCAGGTTCTAGTAGGTTGCCCACAATGTTTTTCAGGGTAGGTGCTAATACACCGCAGGTACAATCAGACACGTCTGGTGGAAACGATTGTGACATTAACACTGATGTTTTGAAACGTTGTGGCTGGTTGTTACGACAGTGCATTATGAAACATGACTTTGAACTTGATGACAAATTTTGTGACTGCACTGAATTAGATGATGCCTACAATGCTATAGTCCTTCCAGATCAGGTTGGACATTTCTTCTCAGGATTGTTTGATGTTGATATTGATTGTGATGATGGAGAAGGCACTGATGCAAATCTGGAAGTTTCTGAAATTGACTCAGAAACTGCTAAGCATAATAAGATCTTGTCTGTGTTCCAAGTGATATTTTTCATTTTGAACAATGGTAGAAAACGTACACCCCTTCATATGCTGAATTCTGAAGCTGTTTACAATGCATGTAGGTCCAAATTATTGGTATCAAGTCTCAATAGGTTTGGGCTGGAGATAAGTTATGATGAAATCCTGCGTTATCATTCTGACATGGTATCATATGTTATTGAATCCAGTCAGGGTGGGCCCCCTCTTCCTAGTAATTTTGATGGCAAAGAGTTTACCATGGGGGATTTCGATAATTTTGATCATGAGGAAGGCACATTGTTGGGCATAGGGGGTAGCCATGATACGGTAATGGTCCTAATGCAGGACAAGCCTGAAACTAGGAATGGTAAGCCCAAAAGTTCAGAGACGAATGTATCGCACAGGGATCGACAATTTAAAGAAGAACTAAGTTGCCAGATTCTCAGGAAATACTACAAGGTATCAAAGAAACCAACTCTTTCAACTTTGTATGAAGTACCTGAGGAGCATTTCAAGATGGATGAGGGTGAATATAAGCAGGTTAGGGCAAAGGATGTCGCCTGGGTAGTAGGTAGGATGGACCTGTGTGATGATGGACTGAGTAAAGATTCTAATCGTATTGACTTTGTCTTCGATACATACGTGGAAGACTCCATAAAAGACAGTGAACGTCAGAGAAGACTAAGTTGCGGTCCAATTGATTTGAATGTAATTTGTGAAGAGACACCACTCCCAGTTTCTATGGACGCTTTCTGGGCATCTTCTACAAACAAGTCAAAGCTCCAGGGACTCTTGAGAAACTATGTACTAGCACACCCAAGGCAAATGACAGATATTGTTTTGAGTGGAATTGGATTCTCACCCAATATTGACCCATGTCAGGGCACTTTCAATGGCAGTGACCCAACCCCTGTACCAGCGTTGGACCTGGACATTGAAGAAGCCGATGTGAGAACAATCCCACATGCACTTGATGCTACCAACTGCGGGGCAGAACGAGTTGTTCTCCTTTCTAATAACACAGATGTGGTAGTTCTTGGATTGCATCACTGGAGTACTATGAAGGCACATGGTTTAAAGGAACTGTGGATAAAGGCTGGCGTTGCAACCACCACAAGATATATTCCCCTTCATACGTTGGCAACTAGAATGGGCCCTGAGAAGTGCAAAGTTATCATCCCGCTTCATCAGCTGACTGGATGTGACTCAACAAGTAAATTCGGAACGAAAACAGCGGCTTTGAAGGCCAAGCCTGAGAAATTTCTCCAGAACTTTGCCAGGAATCCATATGATACAGATTTCACCTTAGTGGAAAAATTTCTGGCGCAGGTGTATCCATTGAAAGCTCCAGGTGATTGTCAAACAATGGACCACCTCAGATACCATGTATTTCACCACAGTTCCAAAACAATCCTAGACCTTCCACCAACCAGCAGATTGATCAGAGGCCATATCCAAAGGGCTGTCTATGGGTCATACATGCAGACACACTGTTTGGATAATCCACATCTTGATCCCATAGACTTTGGTTTCTTTGAGAAGGATGGCCTATTGTGTCCAGTGCGGGATCAAATTTTGATGCCACCTGACTTTCCTATGCCATACACATGCACTTCATGTGCAACGAAACGTTGTTCCTGCGGGAAGCGTGGCATCAGGTACTGCCCTTACTGTCAATGCCAAGCTTCAGGCCAAGGGGTGCAAGAATGTAGGATAGATCATCATACAGAATAGATTTAATCACATTGAATGGTGGTTTGGATGTCAGCTCCACTTTCATAAAAGAATTTTCCTGGGTTGCGAAACGTCAGTGTTTGCCATGAGGATGTTTTTAATAGTTTGGTTTTACCCCTAAGGGTTCTGCATGATAACCATGTGTCACCGGCAACTAATTTCCTTTGATTATTTGAACGATTCATCATATCAAATTGTTTAGTTTAAAAATGGCATTTTTCCGATTTTCAAATATTTTCGTCTTGGGCCTGAGAGGGTTAAAAGACAGGTTTTAGACATTATGACATTATGATAGGTTTCTTACTATTTAATCATGTGCTGTTTAAAGATTTGGGGCTGCTTTAATCTCTTTTGATACGCTTTCAAACAGCCAACATAACTAGCATAAAATTTTGAAAAATCGCATTTTTGCCATTTTTTTTCGATATTTTGACTTGAAAATAAAAGGGTTAAAGTGTGTGTTTTTTTCTTCAAATAATTTTTAAAAACTATCCTATGTAGTACTCTACTAGAATCTACAAATAAAAGAATAAATTAGTTATCAACTGGGTTCTGGTTTAATTTTAAGTTTTTAGAGGCCCAGATTTTGAGCAAATGTCAAATTACGTCATTGCTTGAGCTCTGGTGACCTTGACCTTGACCTATTTTAATATTTCTTACTTTCATCTTGTAGCATGCCCTATAATCTACATTTTGATGGGTATTTCATGCAAATAGCTTATTTCCTTACTGAGTTATTAAGATTTGGATTTCCCCTACTCCAAATTTTTGTGGAAATTTTTAGTATGGTCAATAGCTACAAAACCATCCCTAGCAAGATTACTGCCGGGTTTCAGAATGTCTACCCTCGCTAAAATGATGCCCCAGGTGATGTTCTTTCAGAAAATAGTGAGTAACCTAGGGGCCCTTTTTAGCATGCGAACACCCCTTGGCTCCAGGAGTAGTTGAATTTAAGTCGAAAATACTGCCAATATTTTTTGTTCATTCAGATAAAGGTAAGACTTGACTCTACTTACCTAAACTGTTGCAAAAACCCGTAATTTTAATCAGAAATCCTCCGTAAAATATATTGTTCTTAACCGTATTTTAGTAAAATACAGATGACCGTAATATCACCTTAGTTTGTTATTTTCATTTACGGGCTGGTTACCGTAATATCACTCCTTTACGTCAATATATCCGTTTTTAAAACTGTAAAGATCCTGAAATAAATGTTGCCAGACATTTACCGTGTTTTTTAATAATTTTTTTTAAGTGTAGAACCTCACTCCCAAAACACACACACACACACACACACACATTCACTAGATATTATAGAC
>NC_090749.1:56546706-56561706 GCF_036898095.1 Palaemon carinicauda | reverse complement strand
TATATTCCCAAGGTAAAATTCGATATTAAATGCCATTGTTGTTGCTATTTACACACACACACTCACACACATACACACATATACACACACGCACACACACACACATATACACACACGCACACACACACACACACACACACATATATATATATATATATATATATATATATATATATATATATATATATATATATATATATATATGTATGTATATATACATATATATATATATATGTATGTATATATACATATATATATATATATATATATACATATATATATATATATATATATATATATATATATATATATATATATAAATATATATATATGTGTGTGTGTGTGTGTATGCATGCATGCATATGTATATATATCGCACATTTATAGTATACCAGGTTTACCCTAGTTGCTCTAACATAGACAAACCCCAACATATAATTTCGTATTATTCAAGCCCTTCTCTGTTCACCCATATTTATATTTCCAGACAAGGGGTCTGGGTGCCTAAAGCATCTTACTCTGCTGAGGGAGATGAGAAGGGGTTACGAACATAAGGTGATTTATCTTATACCGACACCATATTTTCTCTTTCTTGCTTTTATGAAATAACCCTCTTGAGAAGGAAGCGATAACATTATACTTTCGATATTTCGAACAATGGAAGGTCATAGGTCAAGGGAAGAGATTGTATGGGAGAGAATTCAGAAGCTGGTCAGTAGAGGAAAGATCTGATTTCCAAAGGTTCAAATGATGTGAAACTTGTGATATTGGAAACCTTATGTCGTATGTTTTGGTAATGATCTTAAACAGTTGAGAGCAAATTCGGTTTTCAGAGGCAAGAAATTACTGTAAGGATGAATGTGGAATTATAAAATCTTTAATAGAATCTATTTCTGAATTTCTTGTAAAGGAAATAATTCAGAAAATCCTCTTTTATAAATTAATAGCTTTCATTCTTATAAATAATGGTACTCTTATATTTTAGCTCAATTTGGAATATACAAATTAAGGATGGGATATTCTGAGGCACTGGGAAAACAAAAGCTGTTAGAGAACTCTTTAGAGTTAAATGAATGTGACCACTGAAAACCCTGTAATATCATGTGACGTTTCTTTTAATTATCCTGTTTACCTGCCATTTACATTTACACATAACAACAACAACAACAACAAATGCAACCGTGTCTAGTCCACTGTTGGACAAATCCCTCAAACATATCTTTATTCACGTTTGGGGTTTCATCACCACGCCGGCCAGTGTGGATTGGTGATGGTGGGAGACTTGTATCTGATCGCTCATAGCAAACCAACCTAGCATGGGTAGCTCTGATAACTAGTACAGCTTTGCTGATTATGACGATACACAAACACATTCACCACGTTAAGGTATTCCCATCCAGAAAGGAATATTTATACACAACTCTTTTGGAAATCACACAAAGCTTTAATTTTGACTCTTGGGTTAATTGACATTATTATTCGATAATGAACATTAGTACTCGAGATAAGGTTCTAGATATTTATCCCAAAGGCCGTAGTTTAAGACCTGAGACGCCCAATTCCCCCTCAGTCCACAATTTACAACCTTTCAAAATGCCATAATAATATTACCTTGTTAAAGTTACAACCCAATTTCCAACAATTCCTGTTACTTGTGACCTGGTTCCCTGTCACTATTTCGAAACTGACAGTTTCTGGTTCCTTGTTGCTCTTCCCAAGAACAACTTTGTAAACACAGTAAAGGTTAGGTGCAGAGCGTTAAAACTGTCAGGGTGACTGTTTTTCGTACCCACACATTTATTCATAAGTTTCCCACTGGTAACTTATATCGTGGTACTGTATTTTTTTCAGTATTTGGTGAAAGTTTAACTTGGTGTTCAATACCTGTAGATTTTGTATCTAGACTAAATAAATAGGAGGATATACATTGCATATAGTTTGAGTTTCCTCATGTGTTTGCTGTTGCCTCCTTTACATAAAGATATGGCTAATTCTTTTTCCATTTCTGATTGTATTAAAGGTAGCGCTCGCCTCTATTGTCTCTGTCACTTCAGTAATTGTCGATATGCTTTCTCCCCTTTGCCCATTTTGTCCATTTTCTGTATTGTTTTTGGCCACTTTAGCAATTCTGTCTTTTGCTTTTGTTTCTTCAACTCATTATTTTGTTTGCTTTCTTTCCCCCCCCCCCCCCTTCATAAAACAATATTCTGTCAATTAAGCAATCATTGATTAGCTTCTTTTTATTTTCATTATTATTTTATTAATACCCTCTGTAGACTTTTTTCATAATT
Organism: Palaemon carinicauda; assembly: GCF_036898095.1. Lineage (NCBI taxonomy): Eukaryota > Metazoa > Arthropoda > Malacostraca > Decapoda > Palaemonidae > Palaemon > Palaemon carinicauda. The sequence goes on along the minus strand of NC_090749.1, from coordinate 56,559,415 downwards.
ATCTTCCTTGTTCTGTCTTTTTCTTTGTCTCCTCTTACTACTTTAAACTCTTGACATTTTTTTTTTTTTACTTGAGCACTTCACCAATTCTGTTAATTTTTTTCGCTTTATATTCTTGCCAAAACGGTAATATAAGAAAGGATCAGGAATGCCCACCCTGATCCTGGAGACCTTAGGCACTGGCATCAAGTAGGGACTATGTCGTAACTTCATTGTGCCTTAGAGTAGATGACGGCTTCTCTAAACAGTTTCAGTTGCCTCACGCAGTATCTTCGTTATACACAGAAATTGTATATGTACTTTTAAGTTTAAAAGGTCGCTCATGTATAGCAGAGGCAAGGGGCAGTGACACCACCCTAGAGACTGATAATATATACATGTGATCAGCACCCGAGGCCCGTCTCCATCCAAGTTATGACCATGAAGGGACAGGCAATGGTTTATGATGACAAATCAGTTAGATATATAGGCTCCTTCGAACCCCCATATCATTTGCTCACAAGGATAATGAAGTTGTAGACACTACAAGAAACTATCGAGCCTGAGCGTGTTTCGAATCCAAGTCCAGCATTACGCCATGCAGGGATGTTTCCAGTAGGGTACTACAACACAGAAAATATATATAGATACACATTGCGTCTGGATAGTAATGGATCTTCTCGCTACACGAAACTATCAAGCTTGAGCGTGTTTCGAATCCAAGTCCAGTAGAACTCCAGACAGGGACGTTTCCAATAAGGTACCACAACACAGAAAATGTATATAGATACACATTGCGTCTCTGGATAGTATGGGTAGTAATGGATCTTCTCTTCCGTACAGGAATCGGCCCTACGACACCAGGACAAAGGTCTGTCCTCAGAGGGTTGGGTGATGGCTGCTAACGTGTCTGGAAATGGGATGAACCAATGGGTCAAGTGCTCCGCCACCAATGATGTTGGAGGGTCGTCTTATACCTGTGTCTTCTCCATCTCTTTAGTTGGTGAGTTCAAATATAATATAACAGTCATTTGGTTTAATGCTTAGTCTATGCAAAGGCTCCCCATGTATTCATGTTTGCTTATTTCTTTCATTTTATTTTGTCTTTTCATTGATATAGATTTTTTTAATCCAAATTTATCTTCACTGAATAAAATTTGGCCAACTATTTTTTAACTGTCTTATACAGATGAATGCTGTTGCCATGCTAATTCACTTCTCTCGTTTATATATGCTTGGAAAAGAAACAGAAGAGGTATAAATTGCAATTTATGGGCCATCATGTGTGTTTTCATATAATGTTTAATTTCCATGATTGTTGTTTTTTTTTCTTCTTTTTTTCTTTTTGTCTGAAAAATATATTACCGACAGCAAAAAAAAATTGTATTTTAGAGTTTTCCTTCAATTTACTGTATATTTTTAAGCTCCCTTTATTTTCAAGGTCTTTTCATATGCTGAATTTGGCATTTATTTTTATCTTTATCATTTATTTGATCTGTCCTATGTTCATGTTCAGCTCTGAAGTACTTTTCCTTGTGTAATAAATGTTATATTTTTTAATATCTTTGTACTCCAACTTCCCACATATACCCTGTTTTCATAGATTTCCCTATTACTTCCATAATTGATGAAAGATCTGTAATTTTATTTGCTTTTAATATTTTCCATTAAGCCCCAATTTCTATCCTTGTATATTTTCTCTTTACTCTGTCTCTTAGATTTATTGTATTTGTTCCATATAAATTGGATGGTATTTTAGTATCCTTCAAAAATGTCATCCTTATGAAACTTGATAACTATTTTTCTTTATAAATGCCAATGATAGGTTTGCTGGTTTTGAGACAATTTGAATAATTTCCATTTCCTTGCGTTTGGAATATACTTCTCTTACAATCCAGTTCAATGCCAAAATAGAATATATTTTGTAATACTCTATTGCCTTCTATACGACAAGAATATCTTTCCCTATTATATATCTTAATGTTCCTCTTTTCTTAGTATATTTCTAATGCCCACTTTGTCCCTAGTTTCCTTTAAGAGCTAAATATTATATTTCGCATATTCTATAGTTCCCTCTCTACCAAAAGCACAATGGCTATGTCAATGCTAATTCTTTTTTTTAATTCTCCCTTTCTCTTCTACCCTTTTCAATGCCCTTCATGGGACCAGCTTACACAGTGATGTTCATCCTGTGCTTCTTGTCTTACTCCACTGGCAAATTCCATTTCTCGCAGACCCTCCCCTAAATCAAGATTTATTTTTTCGCGCTGGTTTATGCGAGATAACATTTATGATTTTCTGAGAACTCTATTTTTTATTTTATTTTTCATAACTTCAATCAATGTATCCCTTTTTAGTAAGTTCACAATTTTATTGAAGGCTATGGCAGTTACTTTTGTATTATATTTTCATTAATCTAGCTTTTTTTGACATAATATTGTATAATAAATGTTTTATTTTGTCTTCTCTTGTGAATCCTACTTTATGTTCATCATTTTTTTTTCATGTTTATTTTTAATTTCCTCTTTTGCTATCATTATTATTATTTATTATACTTAGAGCTTTTTCCATATTTTTTTTTTATTTCCAATATTTTCTTGTTTTAGGTGATGATGATGATGATGATGATGATGATGATGATTATTATTAATAATATTATTATTATTATTATCCAAGCTACAACCCTTGTTGGAAAAGTAATAGGCTATAAGCCCGAGAGTTTCAACATGGAAAAATAGTCTAGTGAGGAAAGGAAACCAGGAAATACACGATATAAGAAGTAATGAAAAATTACAATAAAATATTCTTAAAATACATTAACAACATTTAAACAGAGAATTCATATATAGACTATAAAAAGACTTATAAGTTTTTCTTCTGCCGCTAATTCATTTTAGTAATATTTCTAAACTCGCTTCAGTGTTCCTCAGTTCGTTGTGAATCTCAGGTTTTGGAGCATCAGATCATTTGGCTGTCTTTGCCTCTATTGTAATAAAGTCCATAATTTTACTTGCGGTAATTATTGGTTTCTCCAATCGTTTTATTTTTATTTCTCAGTATTTCTTTAATTGCTATGTTCATACGCTCCTGTTATCATGTAGCTCGGGCAATTTGTTTCCATATTCTATCCGTTTTTCCCTATTCCTAACTGTCTTTTTTTTTATTTTCACGTTTGCTATATGTTTGTATAATATTTATTCATTCTTCTTTGCTTTCTTTTTCGATTATTTTCATTCCTTTCTTATTGCAAAGATTTATTGTATTTTTGTTCTCGTTTATTTTAGCCATTCATTATTATAACATTATATTCTTGTCTCTTTTGCTTCTTATACTATTTTCTTTATTACAAAGACAGTTGCTTTCTTCTTTATTAGCTATCGCACACATTCATTCCTTTGGTCATGTTTATTTTCCAATGATTCCCTCACTCTTCTTTCCCAGCGTTTTCCCTACGTTAAGGGGTCGGTGGCCTGATGCTTTCTAGTAAAGCCATTCTCTTCCACCAAACCTCTTCTCTCCATATCATCCTTCACCTTATCTCGCCATCTAATTACCTGCCTCCCTCTTGATCTTTTTCCCCTAACAGGTCCTTCTCAGGCCCTCCTCACTCCCTCTCAGGCCCTCCTCACTCCGTCTCAGGCCCTCCTCACTCCCTCTCACAAGCCCTTCTCACTACCTCCTAAGCCTTTCTCACTCCCTCCCTGGCCATCCTCACTCCCTCTCAGGCCATCCTCACTCCCTCCCACGCCCTCCTCAATCCCTCTCACGCCCTCCTCAATCCCTCCCAAGTCCTTCTCACACCCTCCAATGTTTCCCTTTTCCTGAAGAGTCTTTATTGGTACTTTCTTCGCTGGTCACACACAGATGTTCCTGTACTACTTTCAAAAGTACTCTCCACTCGTAAACTTTCAGCAATCTCTCCATTGTATTTTTTTCTACATTATCAAGTCCATTCCTTCTCATTTGTCTTTGTCTGTTTTAATTATTATTATCTCTTTTACTCTTTTATTGCTTCCAACTGTCTTCATTTGATCTTTCCATCTTCCCTTGTTAAAATATTAACAAATGATTTTTCCTCGATATCTTCTCATTGACACGCAAATTATCTATTCTTTTTTTTTCTGTTGCCATCTTTCACAAAGTGTAAACCCTTGTATAATAATCAGTATTCAGTCGAAGTATTAAAGTATTCAGTTATCGTGCATCCAGCCTATGAATATTCCCTCCTAATTTCTATCCGATATTTTTATATTCCAAAAACCCTACTTAATTTGACGTTCACTAATGTAATTAATATTAACTTATTTTGATATTCTCACGGCTTTGCCCCTAATTCTGTCTTTCATTATTGAATGAAGACATCCTCTGTGATAATTCTTTAGATATCCCTTATCTATCTCTGCCTCGTCACAGCTCAAATTAAACCTGTGTGAGATATCTGAAGGTGTAATATTTGCTCAATGATTCAATTTCGTTCCAATAATGACTTTTATAGGGAGCTGCTACATCTTAAGGCCAAAATCAGTTATTGAAATCTGAAAACCATCTAAAGATTTCCATCAATGACAATAAAGGAAGAAAAAAGAACTAGTGTTTCCTATACGGCTGATCAGGGCGAGTTAATGCTGTATTAATCAGTTTATGATGATCACTCTACGGGAAGTGAATCTCTATTTCAGAGGGTAGTAATCTTGTTATTCTCTCTCTCTCTCTTTCTCTCTCTCTCTCTCTCTCTCTCTCTCTCTCTCTCTCTCTCTCTCTCTCTCTCTGAGAGATGTTATAGCTTATGAAGTGTCATTTTTAGTTACAGAGTCCTTTAACGTAAGCTTGGCTCCCCGATTAATGTACAAATATCTATGATGTTTCAGCGATATATATATATATATATATATATATATATATATATATATATATATATATATATATATATATATATATATATATTCAAATAAGCCTTATATGTCTTTGCTACATTAATGTCTGTATTCTCTTAACGACCTCGAGATCAAAGCCCCAGGCGAAATCACACAAAGACAAGAGTTTGTGACCGGCCGGGAATCGATCCCTGGTCCGACAAACTTGTAGAGACAGTGACTAAACCACTTGGCCACGAAGAAAAATAAAAGTCAATGACAATTTTGCTGTACTTATACCTGTCGAATTCAGGTGTTTTGTATTTAGAATTGAAATTATCCCATCCTCACTATTGTAGCTAATTGGTAGTTTGTTACTTGGCATTCGATTAATGATATTTTTTGCAGATTTAGACGTGTTTTTTTCATATTCAAATAAGCCATATATATATTTTGCTACATTAATGTCTGTATTCTCTTAACGACCTCGGGATCAAAGCCCCAGGCAAAATCACACAAAGACAAGAGCTTGTGACCGGCCGGGAATCGATCCCGGGGCCGGCAAACTTGTAGAGACAGTGACTAAACCACTTGGCCACGAAGAAAAATAAAAGTCAATGACAATTTTGCTGTACTTATACCTGTCGAATTCAGGTGTTTTGTATTTAGAATTGAAATTATTCCATCCTCACTATTGTAGCTAATTGGTAGTTTGTTACTGGGCATTCGATTAATGATATTTTTTGCACATTTAGACGTGTTTTTTTCATATTCAAATAAGCCTTATATATATTTTGCTACATTAATATATGTATTCTCTTAACGACCTCGGGATCAAAGCCCCAGGCGAAATCACACAAAGACAAGAGCTTGTGACCGGCCGGTATCGAGCCCGGGTCCGGCAAACTTGTAGAGACAGTGACTAAACCACTTGGCCACGAAGAAAGATAAAAGTCAGTGACGATTCTGCTGTACTTATACCTGTCGAATTCAGGTGTTTTGTATTTAGAATTGAAATTATCCCATCCTCACTATTGTAGCTAATTGGTAGTTTGTTACTTGGCATTCGATTAATGATATTTTTTGCACATTTAGACGTGTTTTTTTCATATTCAAATAAGCCATATATATATTTTGCTACATTAATGTCTGTATTCTCTTAACGACCTCGGGATCAAAGCCCCAGGCGAAATCACACAAAGACAAGAGCTTGTGACCGGCCGGGAATCGATCCCTGGTCCGACAAACTTGTAGAGACAGTGACTAAACCACTTGGCCACGAAGAAAAATAAAAGTCAATGACAATTTTGCTGTACTTATACCTGTCGAATTCAGGTGTTTTGTATTTAGAATTGAAATTATCCCATCCTCACTATTGTAGCTAATTGGTAGTTTGTTACTTGGCATTCGATTAATGATATTTTTTGCACATTTAGACGTGTTTTTTTCATATTCAAATAAGCCATATATATATTTTGCTACATTAATGTCTGTATTCTCTTAACGACCTCGGGATCAAAGCCCCAGGCGAAATCACACAAAGACAAGAGCTTGTGACCGGCCGGGAATCGATCCCGGGGCCGGCAAACTTGTAGAGACAGTGACTAAACCACTTGGCCACGAAGAAAAATAAAAGTCAATGACAATTTTGCTGTACTTATACCTGTCGAATTCAGGTGTTTTGTATTTAGAATTGAAATTATCCCATCCTCACTATTGTAGCTAATTGGTAGTTTGTTACTTGGCATTCGATTAATGATATTTTTTGCACATTTAGACGTGTTTTTTTCATATTCAAATAAGCCATATATATATTTTGCTATATTAATGTCTGTATTCTCTTAACGACCTCGGGATCAAAGCCCCAGGCGAAATCACACAAAGACAAGACCTTGTGACCGGCCGGGAATCGATCCCTGGTCCGACAAACTTGTAGAGACAGTGACTAAACCACTTGGCCACGAAGAAAAATAAAAGTCAATGACAATTTTGCTGTACTTATACCTGTCGAATTCAGGTGTTTTGTATTTAGAATTGAAATTATCCCATCCTCACTATTGTAGCTAATTGGTAGTTTGTTACTTGGCATTCGATTAATGATATTTTTTGCACATTTAGACGTGTTTTTTTCATATTCAAATAAGCCATATATATATTTTGCTACATTAATATCTGTATTCTCTTAACGACCTCGGGATCAAAGCCCCAGGCGAAATCACACAAAGACAAGAGCTTGTGACCGGCCGGAATCGAGCCTGGGTCCGGCAAACTTGTAGAGACAGTGACTAAACCACTTGGCCACGAAGAAAGATAAAAGTCAGTGACGATTCTGCTGTACTTATACCTGTCGAATTCAGGTGTTTTGTATTTAGAATTGAAATTATCCCATCCTCACTATTGTAGCTAATTGGTAGTTTGTTACTTGGCATTCGATTAATGATATTTTTTGCAGATTTAGACGTGTTTTTTTCATATTCAAATAAGCCTTATATATATTTTGTTACATTAATGTCTGTATTCTCTTAACGACCTCGGGATCAAAGCCCCAGGCGAAATCACACAAAGACAAGAGCTTGTGACCGGCCGGGAATCGATCCCTGGTCCGACAAACTTGTAGAGACAGTGACTAAACCACTTGGCCACGAAGAAAAATAAAAGTCAATGACAATTTTGCTGTACTTATACCTGTCGAATGCAGGTGTTTTGTATTTAGAATTGAAATTATCCCATCCTCACTATTGTAGCTAATTGGTAGTTTGTTACTTGGCATTCGATTAATGATATTTTTTGCACATTTAGACGTGTTTTTTTCATATTCAAATAAGCCATATATATATTTTGCTACATTAATGTCTGTATTCTCTTAACGACCTCGGGATCAAAGCCCCAGGCGAAATCACACAAAGACAAGAGCTTGTGACCGGCCGGGAATCGATCCTTGGTCCGACAAACTTGTAGAGACAGTGACTAAACCACTTGGCCACGAAGAAAAATAAAAGTCAATGACGATTCTGCTGTACTTATACCTGTCGAATTCAGATGTTTTGTACTTAGAATTGAGGTCGTTATCAAATCATAATTCCCATTTCTTCCACCTAAAGATCCTATCATCGAAGGGAAACTGATCATAACATTTTAATTCGTAAAGCCAAAATGAGCAATAATTTTGAACGGAAAATGCCTATTGTTTCGTAACTCGGGAGGAAAAGTCGTAAAACTTTCATACTCCATAAAGCCCATTCATAAAGAAAGAAAACCTTGGCGTCGTTGTTCGAGGCATAAGCGAAGTATCTGCTTGATTCATCCTTGGCGATGCACATAAAGCGTGAAATATTTTTTTTATTTCCGGTTATGGCAACTCTTATTTGCTCCTTAGTTTGGCTGTTATGGAAACAGTTATGTCCCATAACTGCCTGAGTGGGAAATAACTAGATTCCATGTGACTTGATGTCTGATTGTACCGTTTTATGCATGAGGTATTGTTGCTGGTATAATTTCTCTGTTTTTTAATGGTTATTTCACAAGTGTTTGTCTTTATTACTTGAGTTGAGAATTCTTTCTTGTTCTCGGTGTGATCAAACAAGGATTCCTTAAACATGGGAAGATTTTAGCGAAAGATGTTCTCTTAAGTTTTTATTTGCCTGGGATAGTATAACTAAACTTCATCAGTTATTTCATATAAAAAATTTTGAACACATCCCTTGAAAACAGATTACAAATATATGATTCAAAACATCCTTAGAAAAGAAGCAGGTTTGCAATATTCCTTGTCATGGGTAAAGTTTAAACCATCCCTTAGAAACTTTCCAAGATAATTGTAAAAGTTTAATATTCCTTGAAAATGGGATGGTTAAAAGTATCCATTGGGAAAAATACGTTATTAGGACCGTTTCCTCTGTGTTCAGTCGATGCTTTGTATCAGCGCTCTCCATCTACTTCTGTCCCACATATCTCATCCTTTCTAACACATATATCATTTGCTTTTCCATTTGCACTTTCGCCATCCTCTAATTCCATTCATCTCATTATTCGTGATCCTTTTACAAACATGGTCCTCATCAATTCTCATAACATGTCCAGGCCACAGTATTTGCTTCGATGCTTCCACGGCTTTGACCGTTCCTGTTATAAGATAATTTCTGATCCTGTCTTTCTCGTGACTACAATCATAAATCTCAACATCCTCATTTCTCCCACTTCCATTTTTATTTCTATTGCCTTTCTTATTAATTAGAATTATAAATATATATATATATATATATATATATATATATATATATATATATATATATATATATATATATATATATATATATATATATATAAACTGTATACATATATGTGTGTGTATGTATATTTTTATTTATATATTATTCCCTTACTACAGAGCCTCCAAGTCAGCTGGTGGGATGTGCCTACCACGAAGTGACCACCGATTCTGCCGCAGTGACTTGCTCAGCCGGATCATCCTCAGAGAAACTGACTCCCACGTATCATATCGAGGTATTATTTCAAATAAGCTCATTACAAGTGAGGAAGTAGATAAGCAAATTTCATGATTACTGTCCATAGTGGGAGATTTGCTAAGCACCCTTTCAATTTATGATTGTAGACTCGTGATTCATGCTGGCATGGACATTAATAGCCAAAGAATAGGTGTAGTAGAAAATACTATTATTAATCGATAGAAGATGGTGGATGGTATTAAAGTGTAGTAGCTGTAAAAATAATATTAATAGAAGAGGAAGGCAGATGATAAATATAAAACTAGCAATGGTGTTAATGGAATACTACTGGTGAAATTTGAGGTTAAAACAAACAGACATAGATTATATGCACCATAACCTTCTTCTTCTTCTTCTTCAGGTGCGTGAAGGCAACACCGTTATCCTGACGAAGACCAGCTCGAAGCCTCGCTTCAATTTGAGCACCCTTTCCCCTGGGAGAGATTACGTCCTGGCCATGTACGCCAGCCACCAAAAAGGGCGTGGAAAAGAGACCACCTTGCTTTTGAGAACGCCCACACCAAAGGCGGAGGAAGTCGCCCCTGAGAGGGTCTCAATAAATTGTAAGTTTCATTTAAAAGGGTAACCTAGATGCAAAGTTTATGGATATGTTTAAACATCATCATCCAAAGACTACTTCAGTAGTCTGATTTTAAAGTTCCCTATAATTTTTCAGCTTGATGAAAGTTACTTATAATGCACTGGTTTTTAAAGATTATTTTCCGTTTTTATTTCAAGAATTTACTATTGTGTCACATGCTAACCGTACTAAATGATACAATTAATGGTAATGTAGTTTATAATAATTATAATTTTGAGTCATCTATGAAGGAAACCCATATTGCTGATAGCATTACGTTTATTCATTTTGTTCCATCTATAGAAATAGTTATTATTGTTATCAACAGTAAACAACGAACCCAGCAGCGACATTCTCCAACCTGACGGAGATGTAGAAGAAGGAAGTGGATTGCCTGTCAACGCCATCGTAGGCAGTGCCGCAGCTGTGGCCATAGGCCTGGCTGGGGTCATGGCAGCCATTGTGTTCTGCCGCGCCCGCCGCTTGCAGAACAACTCTCCTGGGAAATCGCAGCAGTTCCACCATGCGTCGCACGACTCGCTCCTTGAGCTTCCCCACGGAACGATGTACCAGCCTTGTACCAGGCACCCTTCCAGAGGTTAGGTTTATTCATTTATATGTTCAATTATACTAGAGAACAAGGAATATGCACTGGGTATGTGCTGTTGAATCTCTGTGTGCCTTGGTTGACGTAAGCAGTAAATTGAGTAGTAGGTTGGCCACCCATGGATACTACCGATGGAGAGTTATTAGGTCGTTTGACTGTCTACATAGTATTGGATCCCTAAGCTTACGGATCATTTTTCCTTTACCCACACAGACACCAAATACTCTTGTCTAATCTGTAGCATTCTCCTCTTTCCTCACACACCTGAAAACACTAACATAACCGTAAAATTCTTCACCCAAGGGGTCAACTACTGCACTGTAATTGCTCATAAGTAGCACTTGTAGGAGAAAGTCACTCCAAAATCAAACCATTGTTCCTTAGTCTTGGGTAGTGACATAGCTTCTATTACTTGGTCTTCCACTGTCTTGGATTAGACTTCTCATGCTTGAGGGCACACTCAGGTACACTATTCTGTCTGTTTCCTCATTTCCTTTCTTCGCTGGTCTATTTTCCTTGTTTGAGCCACTGAGCTTTGCATCCTGCTATCCCAACTAGGGTTGTAGCTTAGCTACTGATAATAATCATTAGTTATTTGGCGTTTCTTGGTTAAAACAGGACAGAGAAATGTATGGGCGTAGCAACCTCATGCCAATATTACTTAGTGAAAATCAAAAGAAAATCTCCCTATCCTTACTGGTGACCTGCCACTGGTCAGTTCCTGTGATCAATCCCCTCTCAGATCTGATAGATTCCACTGCAACACGACCTGACTGTCCCTCTGAGATAGGGAACTGACATTTGGTTCAATGGCTGAGTGGTATGGCACTTGGCTCATGAGTTGTTGGGCTATGTTTGCTCCCAGACAATCGCTCACCTTTGCTTGCACTGGACCATAAATGTTTTCACTTGATGAAATTGCTGAAAAAGAAAAAAAATAGAATAGCACCAACGTATCCCTGCGTGTCATAAGAGGCAACTAAAAGGGACGGGACGAGGGGGCTGGGAACCAACCCCCCTGTATTTTTATCCCGTGAGACATCAAAGATGTGGAGCTTAGGGGGAGAGTGACCGCTGCCCACACTTTACTTTTGGGATGTTTGAATGTACGTGGATGTAGTGCGATAGAGAGTAAAAGATGTGAGATTGGAAGAATGTTTAGGAATAGAAGGATGGATATATTGGCTTTGTGTGAGACAAAGATAAAAGGGAAAGCTGAAGTGATGTTTGGTGAAATGTCTGGTAGAGTGTCTGTGATTGAAAGGGGAAGAGCAAGAGAAGGTGTGGTTTTATTGCTGAGTAAATGGATGACAGATAAGTAGTGGACTAGAAGGAGATATCATCTAGGTTAATGTGGGTAAGGGTTAGGGTGGGTAGAGAATGTTGGGCTTTTGTCAGTACGTATGGGCCAGGCTGTGAGAAAAGTGAAGAAGAGCGGAATGAGTTCTGGAATGAATTAACTGGATGGAAGGAATTATGTTGTTGTCAAGGGTGACTTAAATGCTAGAGTGGGCGCTGGAGAGGTAGAAGGTGTCATTGGGAAGTATGGCGTACCAGGTGAAAATGAGAGTGGTAAGAGACTGGTAGATGTGTGTTGAGCAAGAGATGGTGATAAGTTCTGGCTTTTTCAAAAAGAAAGATAAAAACAAGTATACATGGGTAAGAGTGGCAAATGGAGGGGTGGTAGAAATGGCGTTAATGGATTGTGTGTTGATAACTAAAAGAATGTTTGAAAGATTGAAAGACGTGCACGTGTTTAAGGGTATGGCTAACGGTATGTCTGATCATTTTTTGGTGGAATGAAAATTAGCTGTAGCAAAAGAGTGGGGGAATAGAGTCGGTGGATGTGAAAGGGAGCTAGTGAGGGTTGAAGAGGTAATAAAACCGGGGGTAAAAAGTAAATATCAAGAAAGGTTGAAAATTGCATATGACGAAGTGAAAGTAAGAGAAACTGGTAATTTAGAGGAGGATTGGAAGTTAGTGAAATAAAATTTGGCTGGGATTGCAAGTGATATGTGTGGCAAGAAGTTTGTTGGAGGCAGCATGAGGAAGGACAGTGAATGGTGGAATGAAGGAGTGAGGGTAAAAGTGGAAGAGAAAAAGAGGGGTTTTGAGGAATGGCTGCCGAGTTATAGTGTAGAGAAGTATGAAAGATGTAGAGAGAAAAATGTGGAAGTAAAGCACA
>NC_090749.1:56524206-56541706 GCF_036898095.1 Palaemon carinicauda | reverse complement strand
AACAATCAATAGACATATGGAAATCAAATCACTTAATCAATAGGCATAAGGAAATTAAATTACTTACTGGTATTTACAAAATAAATCTGTTTGCAGCCTATCCATCTTAGGCAAAGCATGGATGAATATGATCCATTTTTGAAAAGAAATCCTTATGAATAACAAATTATATACATATATGGGTCCCTTCTAAAACAGTGTCAAGATATAGCAAAATATTATCTTTAACTAAAAACCTGATTTTATTTGAGTATCTACCAAAAATAAAATTCTTCAAAACATTGCAAAATGGTCACAGAAGTTTGTACGCATCAAAGCCTAAACCACTACCGCAAATACATCAAAACAAAGAACTTAAAAAATGTGCAGCATAAAAATTTGCATAACCACTACAAATTCTCCACAGAAAGCATCAACACTTTTATAAAAAAAAAAAAAAAACATCAACACTTTTATAAAAACAAACTTAGTTAAAATAGAGAGCACTAAAACATTTGAGCAAAAATCTGGTTCAAACTTATATAACAGAATTAGACCAAATATTATCTTTTTTTTTTTTAATCCATTAATAAAACAAAGCAGCCAGGAAATGTAATAGAACATCCATTTGTGAAACAACCAATATAAAATCTGGTATTAAAACGAAGTATCCATTATATTGCATAATGGATAATATCTAGACATAGTTTAAACATGGTGGTGCCAAGCTTACAAAAAAAAAAAAAATAAATAAATAAAAAAAAAATAAACAACCGGTGGCTATTTTGAAAAAAACAGCAGCCTGAGTTCTTGAAGAATGTCTCTTTGCTTTATAACCATTAAAATCTACTTTAGTAACTTATAAACATGGGAATCCATATCTAGACATAAACCTCAGATAACTAAAAATATTTATAAGCAAAATGTCTACTTTGGGCAGCTAAATTGGTGGCCCTCTTAAAAAATGGTCGCCATATTGGACTTTCAATCAGCCAGATTTGATTAGTATGATTTAAAGAACTTGATTAGTATGATTTGAAGAACAAGTATCATCACTTACATGTTTTTTTTTTCCTGTGTTCTACACTATATCACGTACAGTCTTACAAAATGTTGTTGGAAATTCTTGTATTACAAAAATTATAAAAAGGTAATGATACTGAAAACACTTTAAATAAATGAGTAATAGTTAACTAGAAACTAAAAAAAAAATATATATATATATTATTGGTCAGTTTGTGATTATATAAATTTTCTTTTGGCAATTAATGAAATATAATTGTAACCTTATTCAAAAGATCTACACGGATTTGTTTAATGTTTCCAATGGCATTATATCATGCAATAGATCTATCTAAAACAGCCCAGGCTAGTAGGAAGACAAGCTTTGTCTCAGTAAGAATCTCAAACATGAAACATTTACTACAAGCAAAACTGATTATGAAAAATATGAAGCTTTTAATCTTCAAAATGGTTAATCATTGTTCATGGTCTTTAAGCATTATATATGAAAAAATACAATTTATACTGCTTCCTGTTCCAAACCAATTTAATTTCAATGACTCAGAAAGTAAAAATTTTATACTTTATAAACTTATTGTTGTTGTTATATAATATTTGTGTTTTAAAATGTTGACGTACTTCAATAAAGTTCAGGTACACTATCCTCTTCAAAGTGACACCATGAAAAAGTTTAAAAAACAATCAATATATTTACAACAATGAAAAAAAGCTTTACTATATCAGTAATCAGTCACTGTAATTTACTACAGACACACCAAACTCACACAAAGTTAAGTTCTTTTAATTTCATTCACAATAATCATAACTTTCAAAATAGTTATAAAAAGAAATTCATGAAATAAAATGCTTGTCAGATTATCTTAGCCAAAGCAAGTGACACATGAAATATTTTAGGAATAAACACTCAGACCCTCCCACTTCAGGTTTCATGACTATATGTATCCCAACAGTGCTAGGTCAACATACCTCGATGTTGTATGTCCATTAAATTATTAGAAAACACCAAGGGTATTTAACACATGAAAGTCATATAATACTGTATAGAGTATTAAACCACAGCTCATTACTGTTATACTCACCTGATGTTCAAATTGCTTCTTCTCTAGAATATTTCCCCATTTTCTTTCCTTTCAAAAGGTACATGCCACATTAAAGTAATTCAACAATTTATTGGTTAATGGTAAGTAGCACACTAAGAGTTTCCCATTTTTCAGTTTCGTTGTCATCACAAGTCAGTGAATAGGCAGATAGGCATGGATATGAATATTAGGTGAGTACTGTACAGAAATAAAAAAGAATATAAAATTCTGTTTTTCTATGAACCTCCCCTGATGTTCATATTGCCGACTCTCAAACTCTATTGGAGGCAGGACAGCAGTCATGGGAAATTGGTCAACAAAAATTTTAAATGTATAACCTAATAAAATTCTAGACTCAAAACATTTTTGCCAGTGAGGCTCCAAATTGTTTTTACAATATTCAAAAGATAAAAAAAGAAATCATACCTTAATTTCATTAAAAAAAATGGCCACAGTCACTATAGAACCTAAAGGCTAATAATCTCTATAAGAAAGTCAATAGATTAAAAGGCTTTTTTTTACTTTTTTCGTACTTTATTAAGGTTATTTTCACTCTTTTTCTTTTTCAATTTCACAAGAAATCGTTTTATGTTTTGTGTCGACTTTCTATTCAATCTTATTTGCACCGGAAACCAGGGAATCTCTTATTACTTACGTGTTCCCGAAAGTCTCTTTATCTAAGCACTTCAAATAACAAGTGTTCGTTAATTAGGGAAATCAATAAATCTATTCATTCATGAAATTGATTATTTATATTACACTTACTGTAATGTCCAAAAGGCATTTTAATTAATCATAATTCTTCAAACATTTCTATAAAATGTGAAGCAAATCTTTTTTATTTGCTCGAGATAATGTCAACATAACACTAAACTGGCATGTTATTGAATAATCTCTAAAATTATTTTCAAAGAAACCTTTCTGCAAAAATCAAGATATGTAGCATAACTCCAAGTGTCTAGAACCATAATATCCAAACTTGGTGAGTGGACATTCTAAGCTCACATAATCAATTAGAGGCACAACCTATACTGACCATAGTTTCTTAAAAGCATACCGAATATCTCTTAATGGACAAGGACCACAATTCTCAGAAGAAATATTCACAACCATTTCTAATTGTGTGAAAAAATAAATTGTAACCGACTATTAGTCTGAAAATAATTTAGCTCTGAATGAAGGCAAAAGACACACAATTAACTTAAGCTTCCAAAGTCCACCTTAAAAGATAGCGCTTGCAGATTAAAATGCATTCAGCTGTTAAATCCTGTAAATGAAAGTTCCCAAAAGATTCAAAATTGAACCTACTACATATGCGAAACCACATTTCCAACTTGACAATTAGACCTGACCACTGACGACCCATCCTGACAGGGATAAATGTATCCGTTATATCCGAAAGTAAAGGTCTATTACTAGATGCTCGAGTACCTGATTAAGCAGTAATATATACCCTATAACGGTTGTGATTGAGAATTCTTTTACAAAAGAACAATTTAAATCTAAATTCCTTTCATAAAAAGAAACTTTAAAAGTTTTAACATTATGAACCTAGTTAGTTATAGTTATTGATACAGTCTTAAACTGAAACTCATAAAAATTAGCAAAATGATAATTTGTCCTAAATTGTATTTTTCCTAGCTATACAAACCTGTATTCATTTAATATAGGAATTCGCTTCAGCTCAGCTGAAACGGCCGAACAGAAAGAAAACCAGGCAATTGTGCTGAATTGTTGGCTGGAGTTATGGGGCAAAGCTTAGCTCCGCCAATCCCCCCACCCACCAAAGCCAGCCCACTTTCCTTATTCAAACGCTTTAGGTTCAATGTGGAACATGAGAGGGGTGGTAGAGGCGAGCATTTATATTAAATGATTTCGGGTTTGTATTGCTAGGAAAAATACAATTTAGGACAAATTGTCATTTGTTCCAATGCATTATACAAACTTCGTAATCATTTAATAAAGGAAGACTCACTGGTTCGTGGGAGGTCTGGCTTTGTCTGTCTTTGCTGCTTGTGAACAGCTAACTGACCGGATATAGACCTGGTTTCAAATGAGAGAAGAGGACTAAATACACCTACCCGTCTCTCGACCCGACATGATGATGGTGGGGTCTGAGAGACTGGGAGCCGGGTCGCGTGTTGGGTAAGAGCATCGCGCGACCTAAGAGCGTGACTGTAAGAGACACTCGACCCTAGGGTCACAGTGATTGGATGAATCTCCATAACCAAAAGGCAAAGGGTTTATACATCCATCGTCTTCCCGGCCTAGCAGAAGACGGGTGGGGGGGGATATACCTGTAAAAAAAAACTCTAGCAATCTTACCTGGGAAGACTTGTCTTGATGTATGGAACTCCAAGGGAGAAGACACAGAGAAAGGCGATCATATGCACACGGCTTTCATACTGCCAAACATACCATAAAAATCAAGACATGAGACTTCCTTGTCCCGGAGGAACTGGAGAGGTCAGACAATAGCTTGAGCCGCTACCACAGGGCCAAGAACAAAGGTCTTCAAGGACTTGTGCGTAAACTCCCTCAAGTAAAAGGCTGTAAAGGTGGTCCGGCATTTCCAAATGCCTGCCTTCAGCACTTGGCCCACAGCAAGATTTCTCTTGAAAGTGAGTGGGGGGGCAATGCCCCTGATCTTCTGAGCTTTAACCCTCGCTGGTGCTTGGACTCTTGAGGAAGTCTCATGCGCCTTGCGGATGGTTTCACGTATCCAGAAGGATATCGTGTTCCTCGACACCTCCCTCTTGGCTCTGCCGTTGTTAACAAATAGTCGTCAACATTCAGGTCTGAGATGCCCAGTTCGCTTAACCCTGGAGAGGTAAACATCTAAATCGATAACGTAACAGGTAAACGTGTAGCGTATCCGCTACTGCTTGTTTCAACTTCACTTGGTAGTTCCAGTAATGCATTTTTTTTATGAATTTTTTTTATACATATAATTCTAGCTATCTACGACTAGGATATACTCAATAAAAAACGTGGAAGTAACTTAATGATTTTTTTATTAACTGAGAGTTGAAAACTTTTGTTGATTTTGAGATACTACCACTCTCAGGGCCCTGGGAGCCTTTGTCCTTGCTACTTGATAAAAACAGCGTAATGATAGTTTCTAGGAGTCCCTGAGTCATATTCAGCTGAAAAATGAATCTCCTGGGCTGAAAACAGAAAAATCTGAAAAGAAAAGAAAAAGGGGGAAATTTTTAGTAACGAAAAAAAAAGTTACGTGACAAAGATATTTTTTTTCTAATATAAACCATAAATTGAGACTGCTGAAAATTGTATACATAAAATTTAAATAATAGATAAATAAGATGATATAAGAAAATCCTGAAATAAAAAAAGTTGACTGTTCTAAGAAAATTTCAAAAAAATAACTAGTGCCAATAATGAATTTTCCTCTTTCATATTTACACTATTCCAGTCTATGTGACCTATAATATCCGAAAATTATTGCTAAAATTGTAGAAAATATTAAGATAAAACAGAAAATAATGAATACTGACCATTCTGGGCTACTTTTAGTGCATGTTCAGATGAAAGATGAACCTCCTAGGCTAAAAACTTAAGAAAAAATACATTACTAATATTGGCAAAATTAAACTATAGATGGTAATCCTACATCCAATATACCATTAACATCATGTTCTCAAATCATCTGTCAACGTTCACTACAAGTATCAAAACACTATTCACAGAAATAAATATATTGTAATTAATATTGTAAAACTTGTGAAAATCAGTCACAGTCACTTACCAGGTAAACGTGTAACGTATACGTTACCAGGAAAAACAAAAATGGCGATTTCTAGAAAACGGCAAGAGAGAGGACAATGGCAGTTGTTCCTTCAGCTGTGTATCTGGTTTAACTAACCGGTGCTGAGTAAATTTACGCTCAGAAGCTGAACCCAAGCGGTGCAGAAGTGAAAATGGGGTTTTGCGCATATAGGCGGTAGCGCGTTTACCTGTCCAGGGTTAAGATGGCTCCGGAAACACCTGATGGGACAGAGAAGCCTCTCACTTGAACCACCACTCGCTGTAAGGAAGGAATAGTGAAAGCCTCGAACCTGGGATTGTGGATCGCTGGGTTCTGAGTTTTGGCCACGAACTCTGGCACAAAACCCAAGGATATCTCCTTCCAACCCTCTGTGTGACATTACAAGAGAGGCAATGTAACTCCTCGACTCTCTTTAGCCGATGCTAAGGCTAGCAGAAAAACAGTCTTAAGGGTCACGGCTCTAGGGTTCATTGAGGCCCGAGAACTAGAGTGACATCCCACTGGGGAACTCGAAGTTCCCTAGGGGGAAAAGACTGTTGGAAGCTCTTAATGAGCACAGAAATCTCTAGGGCGTTGGAGATATCTATGCTCTTCAAGCAGCACGCCATTGCGAGGGCAGACCTATCCCCTTTAATGGCAGAAACCGAAAGGAATTTATCTCTGTGAAGAAAGACTAGGAAGTCTGCAATCTGAGTCAGAGAGGCATCGACCGGAGATATACCCCTTCCACTGCACCAATCACAGAAGACCAACCAATTCCCATGGTAGACTGAAGAGGAGGTTCTTCTAAGGTACCCTGACATCTCTCTCGCAGCGAGTCACGAATAGCCTCGCGTTTTGAGGAGATGCTGGATAGTCTCCAAGCGTGAAGTCTGAGCCACTGAACCGCCTGGTAGTACCTGCTCGACAAGGGTTGCCGAAGGAGATTGGGCCAGTTTGGTAGCTCTCTCGGTGCTTCCACCAGGAGCGACAGCAGATCGGGAAACCACTCCATGTGTAGCCATAGTGGAGCAATGAGAGTCATCCTGAGTTCTGGGGTTACTAGGACCCGGTACAGGACTGCACGAAGCAAGCAAAAGGGGGGAAACGCGTAGCAATCCAGTTGATCCCAAGGATGTTGCAGTGCGTCCTCGAACGCACTGGTACTGGAGAGCAAAACACGGGAAGTTTGGCGTTGTGCCCTGTTGCGAATAGGTCGATGCATGGTTCTTTCCAGAGGTCAAGTACTCGACTCGCTACCCAAAGGTGAAGAGACCATTTGCCCTTATTACCTGGTTTTTGTGACTTAGGGCGTTTTCTAGAACATTTCTCTTGCCTGGAGTGTACCTGGCTGACAAGGTTACGTGTTTACTCTGCCAACAGAAATACCTGCCTCATCAACTGCTGCAAGGGACGTGAGAGCGTGCCCCCTTGCTTGTTGACGTACGTGACCACGGACGTGTTGTCGCTCATCAGTACTACAGAGTGCTCTCTCAAACGGGCCTGAGAATGGATGAGTGCTCTCGAGACTGCCATCATTTCTAGCACGTTGATGTGCAGGTGTTTCTCCTCTTCCAACCACACACCTGACACGACTAAGTCGTCCAGGAGTGCACCCCAACCTTCCGTGGACAGATCTGTGAACAGACGGAACTGAGGTGGAGGAGGGTTTATGAGAGGTTCTCCTCATTTAGCCACCAAACGAGGACCGGACGAGAGGGAGGATAGGTGGCTGCTGACCACTGCTTCTTCAGACATCAATGAAGGTAGCAGAGATGGATCCGCCCAAAAGAAACGAGCTTCTCCAGCGAAGAGAGGTGACCAAGAAGAACTTGCCACTGGAGGGCTGGGAGTTGTTCCTACGACAGGAAAGGCTGCGTAACCTCTCTGAGTCTGCTGATCCGTTCTTTCGAGGGAAGAACACGAGCTGCTGCCGAGTCGATCAGCATTCCCAGACACTTCACCTTCTGCTTGGGAATGAGGTTCGACTTCTCGTAGTTCACCACGATCCCCAGATCGCGACAAACTGCCAGAAGCTAGTCTCGGTCCTGAATCAACTGCTCCTGCGAGGGAGCGAGAATCGGCCAGTTGTCAAGGTACATCAGTAGGCGGATGCCCCTCCAGTGGGTCCAAGCTGCTACCATCATGAACACTCGCGTGAACACTTGTGGAGCTGTGCACAGTCTGAAGCACAGGACTTTGAACTAGTACACTGTGCCCTGGAAGGTGAAACGGAGATACTATCGAAACGACCGATGAACTGGTACTTGAAAGTACGCGTCCTTCAAGTCTAACGAAAGCATGAAGTTGTACTGCCTGATGGCTAACAGCACAGTGCAAACTGCCAGCATCTTGAACGCAGTTTCCTGAACAAACTTGTTCAATGGCGAAAGGTCGATGACCGGTCTCCAACCTCCTGTCGCCTTCTCGACAAGGAAGAGACGACAATAAGTTCCAGGTGACTGATCGTGTACGACTTCTAGAGCATCCTTCTCCAACATTCCCTGGACCTCCGCCTCTAAGGCCAGAGCCTTCGGAGATGTTGGATCGTACGTGTGCAACACTATTGGAGTTGAGGGAGCTTGTACCCTTCGCGAATGGTCAACAATACTCATTCCTCGGCACCGAGGTGCTGCCACATTGCCCAATGGCGTGATAGCCATCCCCCTACTTTCGGCAGCATGGGAAGGGGAAAGCCAAACTCAGCGTTTCCTTTTCTCTCGCTTGCACCTGTTCTTTCCATGACGTGGAGGATCTCCCAAGGGAGGCTGAAAGGTCTGTATGGGGGCAAAACCCTTCTGAACAGGAGCAGGTCTCAGCTGCACAAGAGCACGTCCAGCGGTACCCTTGCTACTTCCCGTAAGCTTAGCCTGACTCCGCCTGGCTGCTGACGGTTTCGCGGGACCAGGTCCCTTGAAACTCGCAGCCTGCGCCAGGTGGATAATGGAGTCCCTCGAGTCGAGGCGCCATTTATCCCACACAGCCTGAACTTCCTCTGGTGGAAAGAGAGAATGTGCAGCTCTAATAGGAGTGTTCCTGAGTCCCAGGGCCTCTCCTGAACCAATCTGTCTCGCCAAACGAGCGGCTACTGACTCGCGTTTTTTGAGGATCAAATTGGCAAACTGGGTAGCAAGCTGGTCCAAGAGAAAAGCAACAGCTTTCCCACCAGACAAAGCCAGGTTCCTGTACTGCTCCATGTGTTCAGGGGTAGCGAGCTTGGTGTCCCGCGCAAACACTGTGGCCGTACCACACCAGTGACCAAGACAGGAAGCAGCATGGAATGCAGCTACAGAGATGGACTCCATAGTTGAAATCTCAGAGGCCGAGAAGGAGACATTCTGAGATTTCAAACTCTCGACCGAGGAACCTCCAGCAAGCTGGGTCGAGAAGGAGAGGACAAGGCACAGAAGACTCTGTGATGTGGTACCTCTTCTGTCGCTGGAGTGGTTGAGGGAGAAGCTTGTTCAAACCTTGGCTCCTACATGAGTCACCAGGTCCCATGATCTGGTCACTTACTCGGTTCAATAGTCGAGCAGCCTGTCTCGACCAGGGTAGTGAGATGGGCCGTGAACTGCCTTCGAGAACTCCCCATAGGATCTCCAAGGCAGTACACTTATCCTCAGACACTACCGCAGCAGGAGCCCAAAGGCCATTAATCTCACGCATAAGGTTAATGACCTCTAGGAATGGCGACTCCACCTCAGGATCTTATGTGTCCACGGCCGGTAAAGGTTGTGAAGGTGGCTGATCCCTTGGTCCCGCTACATCTGTAGGTGTAGGGGAAGTGACATGCTGCACGGATGATGATATCCCCCATGAATACCCTCGCTCTGGTCCTAAGACCAAACCAGGCGTGTATTCAGGAATCGAGGAAGGACCCTGGTAGGGTTCATCCCCAACGGAATGCATCGAGATTCCCATTGCGACAGAGTGCATGACTGGTCGCTGCGAGCCCCACGAAGCTCTCAAAGGAGCTCAAGCGCGAGCGGGGTCGCTGGGAACTGCAGCGCTCACACCAAGAGGTGTAGACAAGTTAGTCGTGTGAGTGGTGTGCGCAGCCTCACCTGCTATACGGCCAGAAAGCATGAGGGTTGGCTGTACCTTGCACAGCTGGTATCCCGAGAACTAGCATGGTTGTGCACGACCGGCACCCGCGTCGCGGGCTGGCACGGGTCGCGCGGGTCGAGTGCGCCGCTGTCTGAGTGGGCTCCCTGCTCATGCGACGCACAAATCGCGTAGTAGATCCGCGTGGCTACCCCAGTGGAGGTAGTCGTGTGTACCGTGGATTCTTTACGAGAGACCACAGCTGTAATTTCTCGTGCCAAAGCCGGGAATCTCATTTCCCCACTCAAGAGCGGTTCAATTCGAATCTGAGCAGCAGCTCTGGGGCCCGAGGACCCCATCACCATGCTCTCAGAGACGATACTTACGCCCTCGAGCTTCGCTTTCCTCTTCTTCCCCTCCCTCTTTCTCCTTGGGGGAGAAGAGTCAGAGTCAGAAGATGAAGCAAATTCCTATATTAAATGATTACGAGGTTTTTATATCGCGTCGGAACAACTATTGTTTTTATAAGTAATATGGTACTGTCTTTTAAACTTATAGAGGACAATATCGAATGTTGCGAAGAACTTGGATTTAAAAATGTCATTGAAAGCCCTCAGGTAATTAAGTGTAAAGTGTATATGTTTGGGTGAGCCACCTTTGAAATGGTTTAGGCGAGCCGATTGATTAGTGCGACAACCTTCTATGTCACTTGAGAGCAACTGATTCAGTTCTGTGGATCATTTTCCTTGTGCCCTAAACAGAGCTATTATGAGACATTGGGGTTCAAGAAAGTCTGAACTCTGTTGCACAACTGCTAGATCATGATAGATAATAGGAAACCGGAATTATATAAGATTCTAGATTTTCTTGTAGCAAACAGGTATCAATTTTTCATTCTAAGTGATCAAAGACATGATAAATAAACATCCCTATCATTGACTTTTCAAGAATATATGTGTTCCCTGGCGGTCATCCAACTGAGTAGTGACAAGCCTCCGCATTGTTTAACTTTGCTAATATAATTGAAAAGGATTTTTTACACATTGAAGGCGAAGTTACAAACATGAGGAGAAAACTCAGTGAAGGAGCAAACAGGAATATTTGCAGGTGACCCCTGCCATTGCTAAACTTCAAAGACATACTTATAAATGTAGTATTCAACAACTTGGGAGCACTGGACTCTTTCTACTTAGCTGAAGATTTTGTTTATGCTGTTTAATTTGAGCATGCCACCTACTTCACTGAGAGCTATCATGTAGCTCACACACTAAAGACTGTTTGTTTACCAAACAAAAAAGTGAATGCAGTAGAGGATTACAAAAAAGCAATCCTTACATCCCAAAATGTATAGGGTTAAAAACAACTCTGGAGCCACAGACTTGCTCAAGTTTGTGCAACCCAGTGAGGAACTGCTTTATCGATGAGACTACCTTTTTATCTACATGACAGAAATAGCGGAATAATTATGTCTAAGGGACTTTTCCCAATTGAGTCAAATATCTTTTCATTGTATCTATCACAAAATCCACAAAGGCTGATATACCCTGTCCACATAAGCATTACCTCATCTATCTGGAAATGAGAGATGACCTTGTACTCCTTTGGTTTCGGATGTGGCCAAGTGACGACGCGTCAAAAGACACTGTCAAGGTGGGCCTTACCACCTCTGGTTAAACTTTTGAGAGACTGGCACCCAGCCACTCAAACAAGATACAAACAGATTTAGTGAGGATTTATAAAAAAAGAAAAACCCTTAGTCCAAGGGAATCATACAAGGCCTCATGTTTAAAGGTTTAAAAGCCTCTCATGAATGGCAGAGGCAAAGGACAGTGACAATGCCCTATCGAGCAGGAAAATGCTTTAGAGAAGCACCCAAGCCTCCTCTCAACCCAATCTAGTACCAAGGAGGGCCAGGCAATGACTGCTAATGACTCAGCAGATAGACCTACAGGCTCCCCAAACCCCCCATACTTAACTTACAAGGATGAGGTTGCAGCAACAAAAGGAACTATCGAGTTTGACCAGGACTCGAACCCCAGTTTGGCAATTACCAGTCAGGGATGTTCCCACATGGGCCACCATAAAATTCCCAGTACTGTATAACAAAAAGCAGTCTAATTAAGTTGGAGCCTTTGTATATCAGCGGCCAGTTCCTCACGCGTTTATTAAAAACGGACATCAACTAACATAAACTTTCCCCCCAAACCTAATCTACAAGCCGTGTCCTTACCGACTTATCCAACGAGGTGCTAACGCCCCCCCTACAACCCCCCTTATACTGCTGTATTCTAAATCAGACATAATAATACATACATGTGGCCGCTATCATACATACACCACATTAAGCTGTAGTAAAGACTAAGTTTTAGAGTGGCGGTGCTGTCATCATTCCTTCTACAGAATATACCAGTCTAGCCTTCTTTGCTCAAAGAAAGCCTTCTAAAATCTTGTAGGTAAGGTTAGGTGGGCCCATTCAAGGGTATTTTTGTACTGTATTACAGGATTATGTAACCTAGGGAAAAAACTACTTTTATCTATAGAAAAAATTCCACTCTCTTCTAAAATGACACTCGTTCCCATCGCAAATGAATAGTTTCAGAAATATATATATACAGTATCTATATCAAACGATAATGGGGGACACCCAGTGGGAACTCGAGGTTTTGGGTGGGGAAAACATACTGGGGAAACGGTATATAATGGTAAAACAAGCCTTGTCTTCTCTATACATTACCTTCTTGGATGTATAATAAACCAATGAAAAAATACGGTAATATTGAGCTGCGCAAGCTAACATTAGCAATGTTAGCGTAACATGCTAACATTAGAAGTGTTTCTCATTTATTTATTGACATTCTACTAGTCGATTGTAGTCGCTCTCTTTCGTGTGTTTGTACATAGCAGGTTTCGACCTTCTACGCATAAACTCCTTCCCCCTGCACATCGACTCCTTCTCCACAGTTAGGATTTCTTCTTTGAACCGCCAAATTTAACTATTCTGAGGAGGATTTATTTTTGCTTTATTTTGATTTTTGTTTTTGCCAAATCCTGAGAGAGAGAGAGAGAGAGAGAGAGAGAGAGAGAGAGAGAGAGAGAGAGAGAGAGAGAGAGAGAGAGAATTTCATTTGCTTTAGTTTTGCTAGATCGCGCGAGAGTGTGTGTTTGTGTGTATGTTTGTGTGTCTGTGTGTCCGCGGTGCGCGCCAAAGAGCAAGTGGTAGTTAGAGAATGATTGTTTGTGGTGAGAAAGACTGTTGGTACAAATGAGGTTGTTTGTTTACATTTTTTAGTTAGGTTACGACAGTGGTGAATGTTTCGGAGCGAATGCTTTTTTTATTTGACTGCAGCTTGAGACAGTTCGTTTGTGAATGCTGGATTATATTTTATATCATTTTTCGACCAGCGAGAAAGTGTTTATATATTTCATAAGTAAGTACAGTTTTGTTTATCTTTGCTTGTAGTGATTGTGAATGATAGGAACAATTTGTTATTTATCTTTGATTATAGTGCGATAGTTCAGTTAGTTAGGAGTGTTCATAAGTGTTTTTCTTTTTTATTTTGGCAGGCCGTGATTCTTCCTTTGGGGAGAAGAATTATGTGAATTTGATTGTTGACGACCTGGCTTGTTTAAGGAATTTGATACGACTGCTCTTGGGATTGATCGCTTGTTGATGACCTGGATTGCGTTAGTGAACCTGATTTGATTGTTCTTGTGCTATAAAATTATGACGATGATGATGATGATAGTGCTGATATAGACTGCCAATCAAGTGATGCAGGTGTAGCAGATTGCCACAAAATTATCTGTCTGCCACCGATTGTTGCGTCTGCCAGAGTTGTGGCATTGGCCTGGAAGGATTGTTGGCCCTTGTGTGGACAAAGAGGTCCACACATAAACAAATATTGGGTTTGGTGTGCGGGTAATTTTAAGTTTGTTAGGGTTTTTACATGAATGGTGTTATGGGTTTTTTTTTGGTATATTTATTAAGCTAATGATTTGTTTTAAGTGTAATTATTTTGGTTGTGGATGGTTGTTATGTTAAGCTTATTTTGAATGCAGAATTTTTTGGTTTTAGTTTTAAGAAATATAGTTGTAAGGTTATGTTTTGTTTATTTCGTCCTTTTTGTCTAAGAGTCTGGTTGTAGATTACGTAAGGGGAAAGTTTGTTTTGTGGAGACCATTGTCAGTAAGTGTGATTCAGGGTGTGGGGCTTGTTTTTTAAACATCCCGCCACAATTCGACTTCACCCGCTTTATTCAAGTATATGACTTGATCCAGTACAACTATAGCCTACCATTCCTTTTATGTAATACCCTGTATACATATTACGTTTGACCCCAGTATTACTCGTTTTATTATCCGATGCCTTATAAAATCACCTCATTTTATATTCCCATTAAATATCATTTATCATACACTCCATTTTATCTTGCTATATTACTTTTATACATTTTTTATTACCTTGTCACGCCCCGACTTCACATAAATACTAGCTCTGGACAAGTTTCCCATTCTAGTTCATTCATGTTTACTTTCTAGACTTCGTTGTTTTTCCGTTAACCAATCACGAATCCATACGTATGGAAAGTTTGCACAGAGGGTGGGTTAATATTTCCCGACCCCCTTCCCTTATCTATTTAAGTGATCTCTACCGTCTCTTCATACCCCTTCCAACAAATCCTTTTCCGTGGAAACCTTTGACCTAGTCAGGTCTTTTTTATTTCCACTGAGGTTTTTTTTTTCAAATTTTATGATGGAAGTTATAGAATTACTTTAAAGCATTTGCAAAATTTCATGGGAGATTTTTTGATATGTCAACCGTTGTTGATAATTTCCTTAAATCACATAATGTATTACCCCAACGTTTACAGTGTCCCAAGAGCCATTCATAGAAGTTAAGACAACGCAGTATACACACTCCGGTGACCCATAAGTTTCGTCGTCCGGGTCATAAAAGTAAGTCATTAATTTCTTTGAGGAGGAGCAGGAGAAGGAGAAGGAGAAGAAGAAGAAGTAGAAGATAAAGAGAGAAGATATTTTTCTCTCTTTAGACAATTACAAAGATGTTGAGACATGCCTTTTACACTCACAATGGGACCTAGGGCTTCGCATTCTGCTGGACTGGGGTTCGAGTCCCGCTCAAGTTTGATAGCTACTTGTAGTGTCTGTAACCTCACTATCCTTGTGAGCTGAGGATGGCGGGTTTGTGGGAGCCTTTAGATCTACCTGCTGAGTTATCAGCAGACATTGCCTGGCCCTTCCTGATTCTAGGTTGGTTAGAGATGGTGATTGGGAGCTGATCATATTTGTATATATGACGGTTTCTAGGGCATTGTCGCTGACCCTTGCTTCTGCCGTTCATGAGCTGCCTTTAATTCTTTAAAGGGCATTGCATGAAAGATGCTTGAATGCAAAAAGCAATGCATTTATCAGTGAGATTATAGATGCATTTATTGCATAAATTGCATACAGCATAGATTTTAGATGGTTGTAGCTTTTGATTTCATAGTGGGATTTCTGTGAGTAAATAAAGGATATACTTAATGTTATACCAATCACCCGTCCTTATACAATACATATGATTATAAAGATTGAATAAGTATGTTATTATCGACATTATTATTATTATTATTGTTATTATTATTATCATTATTACTATTATTATTAATATTATTACTAGCCAAGCTACAACCCTAGTTGGAAAAGCAAGATGATATAAGCCCAAAGGCTCCAACAAGAAAAAAAAAGCCCAGTGAGGAAAGGAAATAAGAATATAGATAAATGATTAGAATAAATTAACAATATATCATTCTAAAAAACAGTAAGAGCGTCAAAACAGATATGTCCTATATAAACTATTAACAACGTCAAAAACAGATATGTCATATAAACTATAGAAAGACTCATGTCAGCCTGGTCAACATAAAAACATTTGCTCCAACTTTGAACTTTTGAAGTTCTACTGATTCAACTACCCGATTAGGAAGATCATTCCATAACTTGGTAACAGCTGGAATAAAACTTCTAGAATTACTGTGTAGTATTGAGCCTCATGATGGAGAAGGCCTGGCTATTACAATTAACTGCCTGCTTAGTATTACGAACAGGATGGAATTGTCTAGGAAGATCTGAAAAATAGCCCAATGAAGAAAGGAAATAAGTGAATAAATAAACTACATGAGAAGTAATGAATAGTTAATATAAGATATTTTAAGATCATTAATATATAAACTATAAAGAGAGACTTATGTCATCCTATTCAACATAAAAATATTCACTGCAAATTAGAACTTCTGAAGTTCTAATGATTCAACTGCATGATCAGGAAAATCATATCATAATCTTATTACTTCTTGTATTTACATATATATAATACAGACCTCCAAGTTCTTGCATCAGAGAATTGCCTAATTATGCACACGAATTTGTAAGTCATTAACATTAAAAGAATATTCACTTAATTACAAAACATTTAATCAAGAGAATTATAATGAGCATATTAAGTGATTAACAAAGTAAAATATGATGACAAAAGTGAACTATCACTTATGTTAATAGATATATTTGATAAATATAATGAAAAGCGAAGGGGTATATTTGAATGATTCGTAATCAATCTCTCTCTCTCTCTCTCTCTCTCTCTCTCTCTCTCTCTCTCTCTCTCTCTCTCTCTCTCTCTCTCTCTCTCTCTCTGTTAAAGTGATGTAAACGATAATTCCATTCGTGGTCTTTCAAATGACATAGCTTATCCTACTCTCTCTCTCTCTCTCTCTCTCTCTCTCTCTCTCTCTCTCTCTCTCTCTCTCTCTCTCTCTCTCTCTGTAGGATACATTAACGTAGTGAAAAGGGTGAAAGGGTTTGCGTATCACCATAATCAACAAAGCTGTAAAAGTTAAAGCCGCCCATACTAGGTTGGTTTGTTGTGAGTGAACAGACTAGTCACCTACCACCACCTATCTGCACTGGCCAATGTGGTGATGAAAACTGACCAAACTTTAGACATGAAAAAGAACATATCTGAGGCCTTTGTTCTGCAGTGGACTAGAAACAGCTTCATTTTGTTGATGTTGTTATTTACACAATTAAGAAAGTAAATAAAAACGTTCGGTAGAATTCAGACCAACTATTCTATGAGAGAGAGAGAGAGAGAGAGAGAGAGAGAGAGAGAGAGAGAGAGAGAGAGAGAGAGAGAGAGAGAGAGAGAGAGGGGGGGGGGGGAGAGAGAGAGAGATCCATTAATACATATTTGAAGTGGAGATGAAGTATACCTGATTATGCTAATATGGCAGAGATGTATGTATATTCAGGTTTTAGTTTGTCTCATTGATATTAATCTGGAGGCTTTGAACTTACAGTCAGACACACACATAAACACACACACACATATATATCTATATATATATATATATATATATATATATATATATATACATAAATTATATATATAAATATATATATGCATATAAGTGTATTTCTTCAAGTATATATATATATATATATATATATATATATATATATATATATATATATATATATATATATATATATATATATATATATATATATATGTTAGTGTGTGTGTATATATATATATATATATATATATATA
>NC_090749.1:56494206-56504206 GCF_036898095.1 Palaemon carinicauda | reverse complement strand
AAACGTAAGAATTACTTTGAAAAATAATATACCACTTTGATTATCTCCTCAATAGAATAAAAAGCCAGTTTCTTGGTGTATCTAACTATTTATCTATCTATCTATCCATATATATATATATATATATATATATATATATATATATATATATATATATATATATATATATATATATATATATATATATATATATGCGTATATATATATATATATATATATATATATATATATATATATATATATATATATATATATATATATATACTGTATATGTATATATATATATATATATGTATATATATATATATATATATATATATATATATATATATATATATATATATATATATATATATATATATAAGGGGCAACGGTCGGAAACAACAATGCCCACAAACAGGCTAAACTGCCGTGTGGTAGTTAGGAAAGGGGGATGTAGTGGGAGGGGTTAAATCTGTGTGTGTGCTTGTGTGAGCATATCTATCTAAATATTTAGAAATAATTTTTGACGGGTCGCGTACACTAGTTAAATTCATATAATGTGTAGTAAACGATGTAGGTTATACTAGAAACAAATGGTTTACTTACTGTGATCAAAATTTGACTCTGTACGAGAGAGAGAGTGTGTGTGTACGTGTGTGAGTGTGTGTGAGTGAGTGTGTGTGAGTGTGTGTGTGCGTCTTGTACAGACACTTGGGATAAGTCCTCACTTCATTAGTCAGGCTTTGCAATCTTGGGTTAGATATCACTGGGGAATTACGTCCTGAATGGTCAGCCATGTTGATTAAATCGACTTTACCATACAATTCAATCCTCCTTCGAAACTGGAAATCTTCTTTTTCACATTCAATATTCTGTCTCTTTTGGCTTCTAGTCATCACCTTATTTTTACCTCAATCAAGGATGTTATAAAACGAGACGGGTTATTTATTCATTTATTTGTGTGTCTGTCTGTTTGTCTGTGGACAGGACTACGTTAAAACTACTCGACGGATATTGACGATATTTTCATTGCGGGTAGAAATTAGGTCATGGACGACCCCGTTAAATTTTGGAGATGATCAGGATATGGATTCTAGATCTGGATTTGCATTTTTCACCATCTACAGGCAGCATATGAAAAGGCGGAGGTGTTGTCCGTAGACTTTAGTTAAATGTTAAAGATATATTCATCAACAGTCAGCATATGCAAAAGAAGAATTTTTTCATCTGTACTCTTCAGTAAAATGTAGGCAATATTCATTTGAAGAGGTCTGAAATCACTGTTCATGTTTATTACATTCATTACTTTGTATTACTTTCCCTATGCCTACACATACAAAGAATAGTCTGGCCTATTCTTTACAGATTTTCTTATGTCCTCAAACACCTGACCACTGAGATTACCAAACAATCCTGCTTCACTACTGCACTGTAAATGTTCAGTGGTTACTTTCCTCTTTATAAGGGTAGAAGACACTCTTTAGCTTTGGTAAGCAGCTCTTCTTGGAGAAAGACACTCCAAAATTAGACCATTGTTCTCTAATCTTGGATAGTGCCCTAGCCTTTGTACCATGATCTTCCACTGTCTTGGGTTAGAGTTCTCTTAGTTGAGGCTCACTATTCTATCTTCTTTCTCTTCCTCTCGTTTTTTAAAGGATTTTATAGTTTATATAGGAAATATTTGTTTTAATGTTTTTGTCCTGAAAATATTTTATTTTTGCTTGTTTCCTCTCCTCACCGGGCTATTTTTACTGTTAGGGCCCCTGGTCTTATAGCATCCTGCTTTTCCAACTAAGGTTGTAGCTTTGCACATAATAATAATAATAATAATAATAATAATAATAATAATAATTACTTTATATTTCCTCAAATTTTCTCTTAACTTCCTCCTCTTTCATTACTTTTTTTATCTTTAGGGTATATAATACAGCTTCTATTCTGATTCCAGTATTCTGATTTCAGGATGCACCTGTCATCAGCTAGTGGGTGAGAATCCCTTGAAAAATACAGATCTCGGAATCTAAACTGTAAAAAAAAAAAAAAACTCTGGATTAGTATAGAAGCCTTGATTAAAAAGGAACTATTCGCCTATGGGCACCGTTCTAAATGAAGGAGTATAAAAGACCCATAGCAGCCTTACAGGAACCCTTAGAATAAGGGCTAGACCTTACAGGAACCCTTAGAGTAAGGGCTAGACCTTAGTCCTTTTTTTATCTCTTTACATCAAATGAATCGGCAAGTCCACAAAACTGGAGTTTCCAAAAACCACTTCAAATGTGGAGTGGGGAGTGTTCTCTCTCTCTCTCTCTCTCTCTCTCTCTCTCTCTCTCTCTCTCTCTCTCAATCATTGCACCATCACTCATAGTAATACCGGTATAAGACTCTATAAGAGTTGTTAAGAATAGAACTTTTTCTTCTTCTCCTGAATCATTCCAAGACAGGAGTTTTTTCTTTCAAGTACTGAAAAGGAGAAAGTTTGCTCGGGGCCAAATCTATGCACAGAAATTATTTTTTAATGCTGACTCGGCATTTTATACGAGAAGTATATATATATATATATATATATATATATATATATATATATATATATATATATATATATATATATATATATAAATAAATACACACACACACACACATATATATATATATATATATATATATATATATATATATATGATATCTATATATATATATATATATATATATATATATATATATATCTATATATATATATATATATATATATATATATATATATATATATATATATATATATATATATATAACACCAGCAAATCTACCAATTTCTAGTCCACTGCAGGTCAAAGGCCTCAGACATGTCTTCATTCATGTCTGGGGTTTAGACGTTTTCATCGCTACGCTGATCACTACAGATCTGTGATGGTGGGATATTTTAGTCCGATCTCTCACAGCAAACCGACCCAGTATAAGTTACCCTGACTATTAGAGCTTTGTTGATCATAGCGATACAAAAACACTATAACAACGTTAAGGTATCCTCAGTCAGCCTCGGACTTTATGTTTAAAAAATCTAGAAACAAAGAACGTAGGATGAATCTTTTGTGAACGTATTTGACGTAATACTAGTGAAGCATTGGTTTAGATTAATAGCCTACTCATATTGATTCTGAAGAGGCCAATAGCCATTAAAAGTTTAAAAGCCACTCATCAATGGCAGAGGCAAGGGACAGTGACATTGCCCTATCAAGCAGTACAATGCCCTAGAGACTGACCATGTGTACTTATGATCATTGCAAAAGCCCCTTCTCCACCTAAGCTAAGACAAAGGAGGGCCAGGCAATGGCTGCTGATGACTCAGCAGATAGACCTATAGGCTCCCCCAACCCCCCTCCCCCCATCCTTAGCTCACAAGGATGGTAAGGTTTCAACGACCAAAGAAACTAACTGGTATGAACAAGACTCGATCCCCAGTCTGGCGTTCACCAGTTAGGGATGTTACTGCATCGGCCACCTCAAGCAGATACTATGATATAAACTTGGCATTTAACATTTATATGCACAAAATCAGGCTTATTGAATTCTCTCTCTCTCTCTCTCTCTCTCTCTCTCTCTCTCTCTCTCTCTCTCTCTCTCTCTCTCTCTTCGTGTTCGAATGCAGACGCTAATCCCAACCAACTCTAATTGTATTTAAGACGAATTTCAGGCAGCCCGTCTTCCCACCCGCCATCTTGGTTTGCCCAATTAGCAAGATCACATTCCCCCCTCACAAGTAATAGATTTAGTCATGGAAATGGAAAGTAAATAAGAATTAATCTCTCTCTCTCTCTCTCTCTCTCTCTCTCTCTCTCTCTCTCTCTCTCAGACACAACAACATATACATATACAACCACAATAACAAAGTATGCAGCTGTTTCTAGTAAACTGCAAGATAAAGGCCTCAGACATGTCCTTATTCATACCTGGTATTTGGCCAGTTTTCATCATCACGCTGGCCCGTGCAGATTGGTGATGGTGGGAGACTTTCGTCTGATCGCTCACAGCAAACTAACCTAGTACAGCTTTACTGATCAAGACGATGAACAAACCATTTTCACCACGTTAAGGACGCACACATACATACATACATATATATATATATATATATATATATATATATATATATATATATATATATATATATATAATATATATATATATATATATATATATTTCTAAAGAAAAAATTAGGATCAGAGAGATATAGGTCTATAAATGAGATAGCCATATTCGTAAATCCCCAAATCGAAAAAGCAAATCAATGAGATAATAAAACGTTACAAAAAGTAAGAGAGAGAGAGAGAGAGAGAGAGAGAGAGAGAGAGAGAGAGAGAGAGAGAATATAACATGTAGAGAGCAGAAAGGAATAGCTTCTAATCATTTAGGAAGCTATGGGGGAATGTTTGTACAGTTTATACAAGTAATTCTGGAAATAAATGAAACCGTAATTTTCATCGAGAGAATTTAACGTTCTCTAGAGGCAACTCATTAATTTAGTGATACCTTTACTTGTCAAAATAAGTATTTCAAAACTTTTTTATTTATTTATTTGTTATCTCTAGAACTGCCTATCCTAAATAATTAGGCCTAGGCCTACATTTATGATATAGCAGTGATGAAAAGGGAAACCACATATTACCATAGCCTCTTTCAATTATTGTATGAAACGCATACTTTTGAAATTAAGGAAAGCCTTATTTAGTAATGTTCCCATCCGTTTTATTCATTAGATGAACCCGAAACGGTTTACAATAATTCGTTTTGTAAGTGTAAATATAGGTAGCATTCGTGTGTGCTTGTATGTTTACTTGTAAACATATTTGCATCTTTATCTTCTTTAGCAAACCAATTTAACCGGTAACTTCTCGAACTTCCACTCCATCTATTTTATTCAATAACCGTTGACAAACTTCTGTGAAGTTAGAAACCGCTTTGGTGTCGGTTATGCCCTTCTAAACGCCAGACTAAATAGGTCGTAATTCCCTATGAAGTGTAAAATTCAAGGCATTTCCATCTGTGAATTGAATAGCAACCTCGCATTTACAACTACAACCAAAACTATAACTACAGCTGAACTATAAATACAGAGCATTGTAATATTCCAGGCGTGGTGTTGAAGTTGAGTGTTGGAAAGTTAGTAACGTCCTGTTGAACGCAGCTCACATACCACGCCACCAAAAGAAAAAAAATAGTTTTATTATACATAACTCTCGCCATTATTCACGATATAGTATTGTTAGATTAATGAAAATATCCCATTTGAAGACATCTGTTAACTAAAAGTCCATTCAACTACTTGAAAGCAACGTTGCTCAAACTATATACAGTATTATCATGTGTACTGTAAATTGAAATGATATAAAAATATTCCGTGCAAAGCATCGTTCAACAGTAAAACTGGAGCGTTTTTAAAGCAGTTTTAAAGCACTTCTAAACAAAAATGTCACCTGTTATAAAGGCTGTATTTTCAAGTTATTTAACGACTCCAACAAACGTACTAACACAACCCTGAATTTAATTTTCGGAGCATTTCCATGCGCAATCGTCAAAGTAACCTGATGGTATAAAACCTTAAAGCAACATTATAAAGTTAGTAAAGATTTGCCAACACAATTACCTAAATCTGCTTAAAAATAGCCCCATAAAGATATTCAAATGGCCCCATAGGCATCCCGAGCTGTAGTGTACAATTCCCGGAAAACTATCTATCGGCCTAAAAGTCGAACCACCCAACTTTTGATTGCGTAATTAGTGATATTACTGGCTCATTTCGCTCTGGTTTACGGCTATGAATACATAACGAAGGCGGAAGGGAGGCGGGGGGGGGGGGGTATTTTTAGGCAATAGCGATCTATTCGAGTAAAGAGAAGTTAACGGGAAAAAAAGAAAAGGAGAACAGGAAAGGGTAAAATGATTGTTGATAGGTTACGTCCATGTTATGTCGGACTCGGTGTGACGTCACGAGCTACATATCATGGATTTAATTTAGATATTAGAGGGTAAACATACATTTATGTTGACTAATTACTAACTTAGGGATGAGGCAGTGTTGTATAAGTTTACTTACGAGTAGTATTTATTGTAGGGTTAAACCAGAAATAATAAATTATTCAAATTACGGATTGGCAACGATTTGGAACACCGGTTGAGATTCGGTTGTTCTTTCTAAACGGTTGATTGAAACTCGAAAGAGGAAGTGATAAATCACTTAGTCATAACGACGCCTCCTTGGCGTTAAGACGTCTCTCTCTCAGGTCTTTATAATTTGTGTGGTTATCTTTGCGTGTTTATTAATTCTTCGTTAATGAAGCTTATAAAATTGAGAGAATAATCAAGCTTATTTACAAGATAAAACGGTGATTGTTTCTGCTGGAACGGCAAATCAAGGTACGTTTAGGTCTTACCAAACATGGAATTTATTTGTTAACAGAGAGAGAGAGAGAGTTGGGGGGGGGGGGGCGGTTGTTATTTCCGTTGTTGCTGTAAAACGGTCAAACGGAATTTGGTGATTTGAGGAAAATTGGTGGAAAAAGTAGATTGTTTTCTTGATAAATCGGTTATATATAAATTGTTAGCCGTTTTATCAATTCGTGGGGGGAGGGGGTGTTTAATGCCACCAGTACACCCCACGTTGTGCTCAGTAGGCATTACTATAAGACTAAGGAGTTTTTGCTGCATTATTTCTGTCTTCACAGCTAATTTCGTTTCATTTTTAAATTGTACTTTTGACCCAATTCTATAATTGTGGTTATTATTATTCTGAATAGATTTTATTAATGAATGAAAACTAGAAATTATAAAGTAACATAGCATAGGCCTACTTGTTCATGTGTCTTCACTTATATATAGCATGCACAAAAAGTTATTATTATTATTATTATTATTATTATTATTATTTCCGGCAATGAAGTTGGAAGGAGGTTATGTTTTCGCCCCTGTTTGTATGTTTGTTTTCGTGTGTATGTGTTTTTTTTTTTTTTTTTTTTTTTTTTGTGAACAGCTTCCTGGCCACAACTTTAATCGTAGAGTAATGAAACTTGCAGGGATTAACTGTTATGTAAAAACCTGGAAATTGATAAATTTTGGAAGGTCAAAGACAAAGATCAAGGTCACGGTCAAGCAAAATGTCATATTCACGTAATCAGCCATAATTTTGGACGTCGTTGTCACAGAGGCTTCAAACTTGGCTCATAGTTTAGTGTATGAAAATCTACGCCAGTTAATACACGTTAAGGTCAAAGGTCAAGGTAGAACAAAAGGTCGAGAATTAATCTGCCGCGGTGGAGGTCTGCGCTTTACTGAGTGTCCATGTAGTTGTTGTTATTATTATTATTATTATTATTATTATTATTATTATTATTATTATTATTATTATGGTCAACGAAATAATTGTTTTTAGTTTTTTTCGTCCAATGATAGGCCTACGTTGGGTACTTTCAAAGGTGAACCGAATATTTAAGATTATATACAAATTGCTACATTCCTCTTCCAGTTCTGCCATCGAACCCGGTTGTACTCAGTTGTGAATCCACACACACACACACACACACACACACACACACACACACACACACACACACACACACACACACACACACACACACACAAAAGGCAGCCTTTAACTTTAAACCAGTAGCGCCAAGTTCCCAACTTTCAAATCCGATTTATTGAATAGTCTCTCTCTCTCTCTCTCTCTCTCTCTCTCTCTCTCTCTCTCTCTCTCTCTCTCAAATGAAAGCCAATCCGGCGACATCAACGTCATTTGAAACTCATTTTCGATGACAACTGTTAAAGACGAAGTTAAAATCGGGAGAATTTTTATTTTAACTTAAGTATTATTTTGTGTTGTAACTAGCTTATATTTTAAGGCTTTAGAAAGTCTAGAAGTTTCTGATAAATAAGCATATAGGCCTACACTAATTCATAATCATATGTGGGTTTTATGTGTTTTAGAAATTCATCCAGCCAATTATAATTTCCAACTTTGCTGTTAGGTAATTTGAGTTAGTAAATTGAATACGAGATTGCTGCTTTCATTACTCTGATTGAATATACTGAACATTTATTAACGAACTCTTCTCTGTCAGACATGATTTTAGAGAAATACTATTTGTGTAGCAGTTGCTTATTGCAACATTCTATATTAACGTACTCTGTAATTTCTGTTTGTTAAGACCTACGCACAAACTTTGTCAAATTTGTTTTTAAAGGTGTGTTTAAGGATACTTTTTTATTCTTTTAACCTTTTTTTTTTTTATATATTCTTTATAGTCATTTGAGGAGTTCAGGTAACATCAGACAATAGGGTGGCTGGGCCATACTGTTTTTAAGGGCCACTGTAGTCTTTAGCAATTTTATTGTTTGGTACGAAAAGTTTATTACAATCTTTGCTACAGAATTAATTGTGTTGGTTATTCTGGAGGTTCAATTTGTAGATATCAAGATATTTGTTATATAAAGACTGACAGGCACCATTTATATGTGTGCAATTTGAGAGAGAGAGAGAGAGAGAGAGAGAGAGAGAGAGAGAGAGAGAGAGAGAGAGAGAGAGAGAGAGAGAGAGAGAGAGAGTTTTGTCTTATTCTAGAAGGCCAAACAGGTTATACTTTAAGGGCTGTTTTTCCGGTCTTATATAGTAGGGGAACCCTACTGTCTACAGGACCTCCACAGTCATTTTATCATGTTCCTTCGATACCATTCAACATTTCACACAACATATTACTCGTTTATTGTCAAATCCACAATATTGAAGCACTTAAAGAATAAGAGTGTCTTCAGTTTCCTCTTGAAAGTCTTTATAATACCTTCAATCTTTCGAATGTGTAGTGGAAGCTATTGTATAGTCTCAGGGCTGCATATTTACAGGTTCTAGAGCCTACAGCAGACATATCTGTAGGCTCCAATAATTTTAAACCATATATAACTATTTACGTGTCAACACGACTTGTGGGCTGCACAATTTGTAGCATTTCTCTTAGATATCTTCTACATCCGGTTCTGATAACTTGGTGTATTGTACATATTCTAAACTCAATTCTCGGTTTAAAAGTCAGCCAGAGACTGAAAGAAATTGGTAGAAAGTTGAGATGGATTTCATGACGAATCGGTTATAAAGTTTGAGCCATTTTATCAATTGCGGTGAAGGGGTTGTGGTTAATGTCACCACTAGGCCTACGCCCTATGTTTTGCTCTGAAAGCGCTCATAAGGTGTTTTTACTACATTCCGTCACCTTCAAAGCTAATTTTGTTGGTTTTATTTTTTTAAATATATATTTTAGTTGTAATTCATTGAAAAATTCTAAGCACGGTTGCCAGATTAGAAGAGTACAAATCCGGAACACCTGAGATTTATACCTCCATACACAACCAGGTCAATATATTATAAAATGTAGAGATAATTATTACTCAAGTTAAAAGCATAAACTAGTAATTTTAATGGGTTATAAAGAAATCAAATGGAAAATCATTTGGAAATTTAATAATCAACACAAACATTACAGAAGATAAACTAACTTTCTTTTCATTGGGAGGCTATATGAAAATAAGAAATTTCAATCAAAAATGCAACTCAAGATTCTATCATTTAATTATACTTCTCTGAATTTGCTGTTTCCAATGGGTCGTTGTTTTCCAACTCAAGCTTATTTATTTACATTGTAAATTAAGGTTCCATATGCATTTTAAGATAGCTTCTATGGAAATCACATCCAACTTGTTCCGCTCATCAGTGAGAATAAAACGTTTAACGTTCGCGTTATGAGATAGAATACTGAATGTATAAGAAATGGCACATAAGTACCATATCTGGACATTGTTCTTTAATCAAATTCAGTCAAGTGAAGGATAGATTAGTCTTCTATTCATCAGGTTTGACTGTTAACATACTGTAGGCCTACAGCCATTCATGGATCATCACTTACATTACGTAAAGGTATTATTATTATATTATTATTATTATTATTATTATTATTATTATTATTATTATTATTATTATTAT
>NC_090749.1:56476436-56488706 GCF_036898095.1 Palaemon carinicauda | reverse complement strand
ACCCTTTCGAAACCCTCCTATCTCTATCCCCTTTCTACCCAATACCCATTGAGTATATTATAGATCCAAACATCCCATAAATAAAAAGTATATCGTAGACAGCAGATTCTCACGGCTTCCCATATGGATATTTCTATGGCCTATGAAATAAGGGAAACGGTCCTGAATAGAATTACACTAAATTTTAAATTTTTGTTATAGGAGAAACGATGATTTACAAAGAGTTTTATAACCATCTTTGTGTAAGTATTATGCAAAATGTCGTCTTCGTCCTTCTGGCTGACGATTTACGTATATTGAAAGTCCTTCTATTGTGTAAAGAAAGTCCAAACTTTTTTCTACTTATAAATCATCCTGTTATGTAGCAGATGATCCTTTTAAAGGTTTAAATGACCCTCATGAGTGGCATAGGTAAGGGGACAGTGGCAATGCCCATGAGACTGACCTTATAAACATATCATCGGCACCCGAACCCTATATCCACCCAAGCTAGGACCATGGAGGGCCTGGAAATGGCTGCTGATGACTCAGCAGGCATCCTTAGTTCACAAGGATGGTAAGGCTACATACACTACAAGAAACTGTCGAGCTTGAACGTGACTCGAATCCCAGTTCAGTAGATCACCAGGTAGGGACGTTTCCAATAGGCTACCACGACCCATTATAGGTGGTTACACTGGTGTTTGTTATAAAAGTATAAAAATTATTTTTTATACTGGTTATCTATATCTCATGCATGAGTAAAATTGTTTTGCCCAATTATTAGAATGTTACTTTTACTGTAAAAATGTAACTTCTACTATAGATGAAAAATCCCCCTGTTCTATTGGAAGAACATTAAAGTTGTGGGTTTTTTCCTAACAGTGTCGTATTAGTTACTAAAACAAGACATATTTATACTTGGGTTGAATGTTTATTTTATTGATCATCCTACAAATGGTAAATATTACCCCCATATTGTAATCAAAAGTCATTCTAATATAGAAGGGCAGTCGTCGTCCTGTCGATCATAGAAAGAGGAAGTCCTCCTCCTGCTGTTCAAGGGAGGCATCATCCTGAAAGGACTCTTCCTATTCTGATCTTCTGATCTTATTGTTTGTGTCAGTAAAAGTCTCTTGCGCACAAAGAACCGAACCCCTTTTGTATCAAAAGAAACAATGAGATGCATTTCGCCCCTCACAAAATATGAGATGAAAATGCCTTTGAAAGAGATCAGTAGGGTTTGATCTCCAAAGATTCTCCTCGAAACAATGAAGCACTGAGGCTCTGAATGGGGGAAAAAAGCCCAAAGTACCAAGTATCTATTGTTATGCTTCATTGAATGCTGAAATGCATCGAGATTATACAATACAAGTTCGAAAGGAAGAGATATCTGTTTCTTCTATCATGTTGAAATGATTGGATTTTTAGCTTTTGGAAAGAATTCTTCCTTTTGATTTCAGATCACTTTGGAACATAATCTTCTTCCAATCATCACCATTCAAGAAAATATCTGTTAATTTAATTTTACTACTCTAAACCCTCTTATTTTAGCTGATATGATGTTTGAAAGATAATAATTTGATTCAAACACTTAAATCTTTTAAGCTCTGCATATCTCTATTTCTATTCTTCCCGTAGTAAAACTAGTGTTGTTTATTGTCCTGAATGTTTTATGTGTTTACCAGTGTACGCGACCCGTTAAAAAGAACAGCTAGATATTTATATAAATAAACACACAAATGAACATTCACATCTTCAACCCATCCCACCACCCTACCCACTTTTCTAACTACAACATAGTAGTTTAGGCAATTTCTGGGAGATTGTTGTTTCCTAGTGCACGTCTTGGTGTATCCCCTCTCACCTGGGTATGACTACTCACTCTCCCCCATACTCCAGGGACAGAGAGAGACCGAATAGTCATACGTCTGGTAATGCCACACACAGTGGCAGGAAAGAAGTGTGATTATATATATATATATATATATATATATATATATATATATATATATATATATATATATATATATATATATATATATATATATATATATATCTTCTTCCCCACCGTTATCCCTACATTAAGGGGTTGGTTGCCTGATGCACCCTCTCAAATACCTGTGATCAAAAGCATCCTCTTCCACCAAACCTCTTCTATTCTCCATGTCATCCTTCACCTTATAGCACCATCTAATTCTCGGCCTCTCTCTTGATCTTCTCCCCCTAAACAGGTTTCTCCAAAGCCCTCCTTACTCCTGTGATGGGCCGAGAGAAGGTTGTGACTCAAAGGCAGGATGAAAAAAACTGAGTAACTTTATTACAGAACACTCACCTTTATATACAAAGACTCAAGCAAAAAGGGCAAACAAAACATAACAGACAATTCCATGTTCCAACCGACACCACAACCGGTTAACAGTTAACGGTGAGAAAAACTGACATGTTATTTCAGGTTTTTATTAGTGTAAGGGGAGAGCAAAGATAAAAGCCTAATATATACACAAAATGAAATGTCGTTACTATGTACGATAGCGTGACACACGGTTGGTACATGGCTCCCCCCCCCCCTAAAAATGCCATACTGTACACGTTAAATAGTGCGCCCTGATCTGGAGTAGTAGTAGCAAAACTGCGGCCGATGAGCGGCAGTGAGTGGCTGTAGAAGTCGTTGGTTGGGGCTCGAGCGAGTGGTGGATGATGGGTGGCATTGATGCCGCTCCGGCTCGTTATGGTAGGCGTATATGTCCTACGGCATTCATAGGACTGTGTGTCCTAAAGCATTCATAGCCATGTCCTACGGCATTCATAGGCGTGTGTTCTACAGCATTCATAGGCGTGTGTGTCCCATGGCATTCATAGGCGTGTGTGTCCTACGGCATTTACGTCAGCTTCGGTTGAAGTTGAATAGGTGTCCTCTTCGTCAGGAGTGGAGGCGTTGATGGATGTCTTGAAGGTCGTGAAGTGGCTGTCCATAAGGGCGTTGGCTTTGGTCATCAAATCCTTTATGGGTAAACTATCGACATCGGGTATGGCACCGCGTACAGGTTCGGGTAAACAGCGCATCCAAAGGGCACAAAGTAGGTTCACCTCACAAGGAGAGCCGTCTTGGCAGGTTGCAGGCGAGTGATACTGGTCATTTCCCCGAGGGTGAGCGAAACTCTTTGGTCCCCCAACAGTTGTTGAGAGATGGTGAAAAAGCTTTGCTATACGGGCGGCTGGCGAAGGCAAATACTGCTGCAGAAGGTATGTTTTGAGGGGGGTCATAGTAACAGTGAGGGAATGGGTGGAAGGCGGGAGGAGCGAGTCACTCTGGGGTCACCAATGTGATGCTCCGAGAGAATGTTGTAACTCAAAATCAGGATGAAAGCAACTGAGTAACTTTATTACAGAACATTCGCTTTTATATAAAAAGACTCCAGGCAAAAAGGGCATACTAAACATAACAGGCAATTTCATATTCAAACCGACACCCGCACCTGTTAACAGTTAACGGTGAGAAAAACAGACATGTTATTTCAGATTCTTATTAGTGCGAGGTTAGAGCGAAGATACAAGCTTAATATATACACAAAATGAAATGTCATGACTTTGTACAATCGTGTGACACACGGTTGGTACACTCCCTCCCCGCGGTTCATCCTTAACACTTGCCCACACCATCTCAGTCGTGACTCTCTTATCATCTCAGTAATCCTTACTATACCTGCTATTTTTCTTATTTCAGCGTTTTCCAAATATCTCAAACAGTGATCTTCCCATAATCCAACTTAGTATTCTCATCTTGGTTCTCTCAAGCTTTGCTTCCTCTTTTGGTCTTAACATCCCAGTTTCTGATCCATACATTAACACTGGTCTTATTAATGTGCTATAGATCTTGATCTTTACCTTAACTGGCATTTTCCTATCACATACCACTCCTGCTACTTCCCTCTACTTCTTCCGTGCTGCTCTTATCCTATTCGCAAACTTCAGCCACATATCCTCCCTCCCAAGTATCGAAATTTTCCTACCTGTTTTTATAACTGCTCCTCTACTTTCATGTTGGGCTATCCCTGTCCCTACCTTCCTTACTGCTAATCGTGGCTTCAGTTTTATCCAAATTTTACCCTCAAGCCACCACTTTTCAAAATTTTTGGCACTCTACCACCCTTCTATATACATTAACCTGGTAAAAAAGTTTGTGCATCGCCATGATCTCCAAAGCTGTACTAGGCGCGGCCACCAATACTAGGTTAGTTTGCTGTATCAGATTAAAGTCTCCTACCATTACCAATCCGCACTGACCAGCGTGGTGAGGAAAACTGGCCAAACCTCAGACATAAACAAGGACATGTCTGAGACCTTTGTCCTGCAATAGACTAGAATCGGCTGAACCTTTTGTTGTTTATCTCCCTTATATGATAAAGCACAAGTGTCTGACCAAATATTATATATATATAGATATATATATATAAATAATATATATATATATATATATATATATATATATATATATATATATATATATATATTCTGAATTATATATATATATATATATATATATATATATATATATATTTCTGAATATATATATATATATATATATATATATATATTTCTGAATATATATATTTCTGAATATATATATGTGTATATATATATATATATATATATATATATATATATATACAGTAATATATATATATATATATATATATATATATATACAGTATATGTATATATATATATATAT
Source organism: Palaemon carinicauda (assembly GCF_036898095.1). Taxonomy (NCBI): domain Eukaryota; kingdom Metazoa; phylum Arthropoda; class Malacostraca; order Decapoda; family Palaemonidae; genus Palaemon; species Palaemon carinicauda. The sequence goes on along the minus strand of NC_090749.1, from coordinate 56,483,992 downwards.
ATATATATATATATATATATATATATATATATATATATATATATATATTAGTTATCTCTTCTCATGAACAGGGTCGTAGAGGAAGTAGCCATACCCTGGTGAGAAGAGGTACCACGATAGGTACACTCTGAAAATACTCTCCCACAAATTGCTGACCCTGCTGGTTGTTGTTAGGGAAGGAGGGGTGGGGGGATGAGAAGGGTTGAATCTGTGTGTGCATATTTATCTAGATATTTAGACTTCATTTTTGACGGCTCGGGTACACTACATGTACGTTATATTATCTTATCTACTCAAACGTGCACATACTAGGGAATCTGCTTGATTTTAGATAATTACTCTTAACTAGTATACCTATGAAAATTTTGGGGGAACATTGTTACCCCAAAGCATGAGCGTACCAAGAAATTTGGGCAGGCCGGGGGGCTCAGTTAGTAAAGAAGGCTCCCTTCCCCCTTAACGTAATTAGATGCGGTTGATTTTATTTGCTCTAGAGAACTCCTCTCTTGGAGGGCCAGTGTTGGGGGAGGGGTATTTTCTAAAAGAGCTCTCTCCTTACCTCTGAATTGCCCTAAAAGCCTCACATCCCTTGTATGTAAGAAATCATCTATCTTCCACTTCTGCAAATAACATTAGATATTTTTCATAGTTGCTGAACATTAGGCTTTTGACCGCAATAAGGTTACTTGACCCAAATATTTCAATAAGAACTTCTACTGATATGCTATAGTAGTAGTATAGCAGATTTGATAACTCTGTTTGTATTGCGTGGATTCCCCTAAATCCGTTTTATGTCACCCATATGGAGCCTGCTTGTTGGTTCTTCTAGGACTTGATATGATTGGTTTAGGTCCGTAGGGCATATTTGTATATGTATTCATTCGCGCTGCTCGTAAGTACAGTTAAAAACATTGAACCATTAAAATATTTCTAGAACCTTTTTTTCTGTGATATTCTCCATGTAGTTCCGCTTATGTCACACCTATAAGTCTTTGAAAGCATATGTATCACAAGATAACTCAGAACCCTACCCACTCCACCCCTCAAAACCCAACAAATGCTAACCTGGAAATGCAGCTTAACCCGTTGTGATTCACCACCTGCCTACCTTTATCATAGTCTCGTTTACAAATCTTCTTTTGTTTTCTTTCTGTTTCTCTGGCTTCCTTTTTTTATCCTTTCCCTCTCCGAGCTGAGATCGGCAGATTTTCTATACGAAATCTAAATTTCAACCTGAAGGTGTTTTACCCTTTCATTTCACTTTTGTGATTCTCCGCCTGCCTTCCTTCGGCCCCCCCCCCCCCCTCTTTCACACTGCTATCCTTCACAGTCCTTTTGGTTCTCTTTCATTTCTTCCTCCCATCCTTCATCCTTTAGAACAAGGACAACAGGAATATCTGGGGAGATTTAAGCTGGCGATATTTATCGGAGGGTCACTAATGGCCGTTCCTCACCTACAAACATCCTCCTCCTGCTCCCAAGTTCGGCTGAGGACGGGGAAGAAGCGATTCCGCCCTTTGATTTACATGATTATTTATCCCCTTTTTAAACGGTGAGGCGGGAAGAGAGAAAGATGGCTAGGGGAGAGAAATGGGTGAAAGATCATGGATGCTTTCAGTTGAATTATTTATGAAACATATAAGTTTATCCCTTTCTGAATGGGGATACCTTAACGTGGTGAAAGGGTTTGCGTAAAGCTATGATCACGAAAACTGTACTAGTCATAGTCAGGACCACCCATGTTACGCTGGTCATCTGTGAGCAATCAGACTCAAGTCTCCCACCATCACCAATCAAAACCAAAGAAAACTGACCAAACCTCAGACTTGATTTGACATTTCTGAGTCATTTGTTGTTTGTCGTTTATTGATATATACATACACACATATATATATATATATATATATATATATATATATATATATATATATATATATATATATATATATACACGTATGCACTGTATGTGTGTATTAAACTATGCAGAACTAAATGTAATTTGTTTGAATGGGAAAGTAATTCATTGAAAGTTACACCAGACCAGACTATCATTAACAAGACTTTTTTTTTCATTCCCCACCCGAGCAAGGCTGGGTGAACATTAACCAACTTCCACAATTAACAGCAAAAGATAAATGATGCTGTGTGTAAATTTTAGGTAAAAGGACTCGGCAGTGCCAATCTAGTTGTCTTTAGTAGACCAGGCCGGAGGGAACAGGAAAAAAAGAGAAGGGAGTAGAGAAAGAAAGACGAAAAATGTAAAGGAGGAAGTGCAGGGAACTGGAAAAAAAAAGACGAGAGAAAAATAAGGAATCCTGAAAAGATGTAAAAAAGAGGTAAAGGGAAAGGTGTGATAAAGCAAGAATGTGATAACGATATGAAAATTGGAGGAGTATTGAAGGTAAGAATAGTGAAAAAAAGAAAGAAGAGAAAAAGGGAAAGATATGAGATAGCAAAATGTAAAAAAAAAAACATAAAAATAAAAAAAAGAGAGAGGAAAGAGAAATGAAACAAAAAATACTGAAGAAAGAAAATAAAAGAAGTAGAAATAAAGGAAAAGGAAAATAAATGGAAGGAAAATAGATGGGAACTTGAAAATGAAAAGTTGAAAGTAACAAAAAAGTATCATGTAAAAGAAAAGAAGAGAATATGCAAAAAAATATTATTACATAGTACATCTTCCTTACATTAAGGGGTCGGTTACCTGATGCGCTCTCTCTCTCTCTCTAATGAATTCGTACATAGTAGTTGAATCAGTCGAACTTCAAAAGTTCAAACTTGCAGCCAATATTTTTATGTTGAACAGGCTTACATGAGTCCTTTTATAGTTTATGTATCAAATATCTGTTTTAATGTTGTTAATGTTTTTAAAATATTTTATTTTGATTTTCCATTACTTCTTATATCGCCTAATTATCTCCTTATTTCCTTTCCTCACTGGGCTATTTTTCTCTGTTGGAGCCCTTGGGCTTATAGCGTCTTACTTTTTCAACTGGGGTTGTAGCTTAGTTTGTGATAATAATAATAATAATAATAATAATATTCTTATGGTATTCAAATTTTGCTTAGCTAGTAATTATGATGATGATAATAATAATAATAATAATAATAATAATAATAATAATAATAATAATAATAATATTCTTGTGGTGTTTTAGATTTAACACTTAGAATCGATTTGAACTCGTCTCCAGTATTATGGACTATTGGTGGTGTTGTAACACTTGGCTGTTTTACAGTAACTGATAACTAACCCTCATCATTTTGTTTTTATTCAGATAGGCACAAATAGCAGAGATTCGTTGATTTCAATTCCAAGTACAAAAGCTTAATGATTTGTGATGTCGACTGTTACTTCGATTATAAATGGGTTAGGTTCGAATCCTTGTTCGGTCAGAAATTCTTATGGAAGGAATTTCCACGTAGGCCTTTGATCCCTAGGCATCAGATATGTTACTGATTAATTGGTATATATATATATATATATATATATATATATATAGTATATATATATATATATATATATATATATATATATATATCCCTTACTGAGTGGGGATACCTTAACGTGGTGAAAGGGTTTGCGTATCGCCATGATCAGCAAAGATTTACTATTCATAGCTGTCCATACTATGTTGGATCGCTTTTGGGCGATCAGACAAAAATCTCCCACCATCACCGATCCGCATTGGCCAGCATGGTGATGAAAACTAGCCAAACCCTAGACATGCCTGAGGCCTTTGTCCTGCCGTAGAATAGAAACGGCTGCAATTGTTGTTGTTTTTGTATATACAGTATATACGAGAGAGAGAGAGAGGAGAGAGAGAGAGAGAGAGAGAGAGAGAGAGAGAGAGAGAGAGAGAGAGAGAGAGAGAGAACATAATCACAGGGGACTGTATTAATTCCATGTCGCACATTCGTTTTTTAGTGAGATAATGATGAATCCTTTCTGGAATTCAAAAAGATCTCTGCAACAATGATCAATCGTCTTTATATTTTGGGTCTCTCTCTCTCTCTCTCTCTCTCTCCTCTCCTCTCCTCTCTCTCTCTCTCTCTCTCTCTCTCTGAAATAGATTGATTATATTTTACGAGAGCGAGTAAGAGTTTAAAAGGTAACAGTTCATCCGTCGGTCTAGCGTGAAAACTATTATTCTCGCCTTTCAGGTAAAAGCCATTTTACTGATTGCTCTCTCTCTCTCTCTCTCTCTCTCTCTCTCTCTCTCTCTCTCTCCTCTCTCTCTCTCTCTCTCTCTCGTGTGAGCAAACGCACAATATACCAGTAAACTTTACCCATTCATTTGTTTGGAACAGGAAAATATAAGTGGGAAAGAATTATCCTTCATAATCATAAAACTATTCCTATTCAGAGAAATAAAGAAAGAGCAACACGAGGGAGAAAGCGTATTGTATCATAATTTAGAGTTAATGGTGATCGTAGAATTACTCTTGGGAACTTGAAAAATTGATGAAAAGGTGAAAATTAGAAACGAAATTAGGAAATCCTTTTACACATTTTAAAGGCCGCTCGTGAATGGCAGGGGCAAAGGACAGTGACACTGCTCTATCGAGCAGGACAGTGTCCCAGAGACTAACCATATACACATGCAATCAGCGTTTAAACCCCCCTCTTCACCCAAGCTCTGACCAAGGAGGGCCAGGCAAACGGCTGCTGATAACTCAGCAGATAGACCTATAGGCTCCCCAGGACCCCCTAACCTTAGCTCACTAAGATGGTGAGGTTGCAGCGACCAAAGAAAACTCGAACCCCAGTCTGGCGTTCACAGTTCAGAGACGTTACCACATCAGTCACCACAACTAGTTGGTAACTATATTAATAAATACAATAATAATGGTATCACAATCGTACTTTTTAGGCTCAACCAAATTGAAGGATAAATACCTACGTATTCATATGTCGAATATTACGGAATATTGGTCAACAGCCCCATCTTTTTACTATGTTTATATCTGTATAAAACGGCAACTGAGCAGCTTTTGTCTCCATTATTCCATCATATCCATTGATTAGAAGGAAACTAAAAATAGGCTGCCATTGTTTTCTCAATTTCTGAGCATGTTTGTCGCAATTAAAATAGGGTAATTAACCACCAGCTTGATTCTCTCTATTGTCTTTGGTCTATGAACAGTTCCCTACTCACTGCACCCTTTATCTGGAGCATAGGCCACTAGCCTCTGTATCAATTCCTTTTATACCAAGCATATGAACAATTAGCTCCCTGTTTAACTAACTTTTTCAAATGCTAACAACAGAAATTCTTGCCTTATATGCCTCTTCTAGAACAGTAAGATATATTGTTCTTCTATTTCATTCTTTTATTATTGACTGGGATCAATATAACATATACGTTGACAGCCTATTTGATTATGTTTTGAAGAGAGTTGAAAGGATTTTGGATGTCTCAAAGACTTTTTATTCCATCTGCGGAGACTCTATTTGCTCTTTGGTAAAGCGAACTAGTTTAATTGCTTAGAGAGTTTTTATATAATTGTCTAACTTATTCTTAAACTCGTTTACCCCTGTTACTGTTCACTACATCCGATGGAAGTGTGTTCCATGCATTTGCTATTTTTTATGTAAATAAATTACCATATTGAGTGATGTGGTATTTCTGAGAGAGAGAGAGAGAGAGAGAGAGAGAGAGAGAGAGAGAGTGAGAGAGAGAGAGAGAGAGAGAGAGAGAGAGAGAGAGAAGTGATATAAATACAACACCAACAAATGCAGCTGTTTCCAGTCCACTATAGGACAAAAGCCTCAGATATGTCTTTGGTCATGTCTGTGGCCTGGCCACGCTTTTTCTGATAGTTTACAGCAAACCTACCTAGTATCTGTAGCACTGACTGGTACAGTTTTGCTGTTTATTGCTATATACAAACCTTTTCACCACGTTAAGTTAGCTTCACTGGGAAAGATGATATACATATCTCTATATATAGATATATATATAAATATATATATATATATATATATATATATATATATATATATTTATATATATATATATATATATATATATATATATACATATATGTATATATACATACATATATATATATATATATATATATATATATATATATATAGATATATAATATATATATATATATATATATAATATATATATATATATATTTGGAAAAGTATAAAAAAATCAGAAGATGATGATGATGATGATGATGTTTCGAATTAATAATAATAATAATACTAATAAGAAGAAGAAGAAGAAGAAGAAGAAGAAGAAGAAGAAGAAGAACATAGAGAAGTTTAGAAAAAAAATAAAAGATAAAAGTTTAGAAAAAATCAGACGATGGAGAAGTTTAGGAAGAAGATGATTATAAAAAATCAAAGAAGAAAAAAGATGAAGTTTAGGAAAAAGAATCAAGTTGGAAATGGAAGGAAATATAAAGACGAACGAGCAAGAAAATGGCGTACATTATTGTTGGAAGAAAAAAAACAAAAACAGATAAAACCAGAAGAGAGAAACAAATAAATATAAAATAAACCTAGAAGTTTAAGAGAAGCCCAAAATAGGAAAAAAAGAAAAACAAATAGGGTAAAAAACATATATCAAAATGAGATTAGATTGAAAATATACAACCAAATTCTTTAAAGAAAAAAGAAAAAAAGGAAAAAAAACAATATATAGAAAAAAAATGAATCTCTTGAAAACAATAAACTCTAGATAAATTTCATAAAACTAAGCCAAAAAAAAGTGAATATTGAATAGTGGAATAATATTGGAAGCCAAATTAAAAGCACGGATCAGATTAATAATATGAATAAAAAATCGTAGAATAAAAACTCAAAAAAAGTAACAAGAGAATAAAAAGAATAAATTGGAAACCAAAAAAAAAAAAAAATTAGAAGAAAAGATGGATAGTTTCGAAGTATAATTTTTAGACAAATGAAAAGAAAATATGAAATGAATCTGCAAAGGCATTAAGAATAAGTAAGCAAAGTGACAAAGGGAAAAACAACCAGTAATAAAATATAATAAAGGAAAGATTAATAAAATATAATGAAGGAAAGGTGAGAATAAAAGTATTACAATATTTAGGAAAGAAAACTAAAAATTACGAACAAAATAAAGCCGGAATTTAAAAAATAAGTAGACAGAATAGCAAATGAAAAACATAAAGAGGAAATAGCAGATAATGAAGGGAATATGAGCATGAAAACAACAAGTAAGCAAAGAAATCTGAAAATTAAGAACATAATAAAACTGTCCCTTCGAAAATAAGTAGGCAAAATGGCAAATGAAAAATATATATAAAAAAATAACAGATAACGAAGGAAAGGTGAATATGAAAACGATAGGGGAGAAAAAAAATAAAACAGGCATTTGAAAATGGCAAATGAAAAAAAAAAAAGGGGGGGGGGGGAATGAAGGAAAGATGGAATGGAAACTATACAAACTTGGGGAAAAAATAAGAATTAAATAAACAGGAATATGTAAATGGCAAATGAAAGAGATAAATTGAATAACAGATAATGATGAAAAGAAAGATGAGAAAACAATACAAACGTTAGTAAACAT
>NC_090749.1:56466436-56471436 GCF_036898095.1 Palaemon carinicauda | reverse complement strand
GGAAGCAATCAACTGAGTAACTTTATTATAGAACCCTCTCCTTTATATACAAAACCTCAAGGCCAACAGGCTTTTTCATGTTCACAAGACAGACAATGTTACAGAGGAAACACGCAGACATGTTCATTCTGGTTCTTTTTAGCGCGAATGAAGAGCGCAGATACAAGCATAATATATAAAAAATAATTTATGTACATCGTGTAACACACGGTTGGTACAGTATGTAGCTTTCTGTCACGACCATCTTTTATCTTTCCTGTAAAGTGGACGAGATTTATACACTAGCCAATCAATATATATAACAATAACTACTAATTGTGCAATACTGCACAGTGTGTACTGTATGATAATAGGGTTTTATTCTGTAATACACACATAATTAGAGAAAGTATTACATTCAAATGTTTAGAGAGAGAGAGAGAGAGAGAGAGAGAGAGACGAGAGAGAGAGAGAGAGAGAGAGAGAGAGAGAGTGGAATTAAGAATGAAATTGAAGTTTCAATTGCATTTTCTCCTGTTGAATTCTATTCATTAATTCTGAAAGACCTCATTGAGTATGAGATGTTAATTGTAACACGGGTGGCAAGAGAAAGGCAGAAGAGGATTGGCGAATAATGCGGATAATAAGCGATGGTGCAGATAAAGAGGCTAATGATAAGGATAATGATAATGATGGTGATGACAAAAAATTATCTAATTTCGTATTTCCCAAATAAGTTACAATTACTCCCCTGTCAGTCAAAAGATTAATCTTCGGACCGAATCCTGGTAACAAACCACAAAAACAAACACACCATAAAAAAAAGCAGAAATACAATTAGAACGAAGAGCAAATACCTCTACGGGAGGACTTACAAATTCTTTTCACGGTCAGATAACGGCTCAGAACTTTGAAATATTTTTCGTGAAAACTTCCTGAAAAATAAAAGAGAGAGAGAGAGAGAGGAGAGAGAGAGAGAGAGAGGAGAGAGAGAGAGAGAGAGAGAGAGAGAGAGAGAGAGAGAGAGAGAGAGAGAGAATGGACAAATCTAAATGGATTAAAACTAAAGATGAAATGAGAAGCAGAGAATACAAAGAGGATGAAAAGGAAGTGAGATTATGCATCAAATGGGATGAGAGAGAGAGAGAGAGAGAGAGAGAGAGAGAGAGAGAGAGAGAGAGAGAGAGAGAGAGAGAGAGAGATGAGATGATACATCCACCTAGGGAAATTAGCAGCCACACGTTGTTTAGTTTACAATATCTATTTTTTCTCACTTTTTGGTTTTTGAAAAAAACAGGTACTAAATCTAAAGAAATTAATGTTGTTCTTTTATTTTTTTTTCTAAATACTAATACATCCATACATACACACACATCCTCATACACATACAAATACATACACACACACACACACACACACACACACACACATATATATATATATATATATATATATATATATATATATATATATATATATATATGTGTGTGTGTGTGTGTGTGTGTGTGTGTGTGTGTGTGTGTGTGTGTCAAAACGTGAGAGAAAAATTTGGTCCTCATAAAAAAGAAACTGACCAGACGAAAGTGTAAAGGAGCTTCAAGGAAAAACGATTTTGACAGGGAAGTAAACGCTGGGTTTATTCACTGAACAGATGGTTCTCAGAATAAGTGAATTTGGACGTGAATGGTGTAAAAGGTGGATGGTGGGAGTGTTCAAAATAGAAGAGAGGCGGAGCTAACAGACACACTTCTTGGAACGGTTAATTTGATTGAATATGATCAGAGTACTTTTGGAATTGACTTATGGGGAAGAAAATATTGCCAGGGGGGAGATGAGGAAAGGAATGACGCTAGTTCATGGGAATACAACATGTTGCATTATGGTGATATATTCTGACTGAGTGACTGACCATGATTTGTAAGGTTTCTTTGAGTAAGGGAAAGGTGCCAAAAAGAACGGGTAAAATGAACAGTTGTCATGTGGTATGAAAGTGAAGATGATTACTGGAACTAAGATATTATTTGCTGGAGCATTATTCAGTTTCACCCCACAAGATTATCCTCCTTTCCTGATGGTGAAAGTAAAAAAAATTGTAGTGGCCGATGCAGTAACGTCCTTCCCTGATTGGTGAACGCCAGACTGGGGTTCGAGTCCTACTCACATTTTTCAGTTCCTTTGGTCGCTGAAACCTCCCCATCCTTGTGAGCTAAGTATGAGGGGTTTACGGTAGCCTAAAGGTCTATCTGCTCAGTCATCAGCAGCCATTGCCTGGCCCTCCTTGGGCCTAGTTTAGGTGGAGAGGGGGCTTGGGCTATTCATGAGCGGCCTTTAAACAATGATTAATGGGAAAATATAGAGGTAAAACAGTGTCTGTTTAGACAAGGATTTGGGTATACATAGATTAAGTGTTTTTTTATGATTTGGTTATATGAAAAATTATGATTAAAAGAAAAAAAAATGCATATGGCATACTTTGTCCTAATGATGTAATCGAAACAATAAATAGTCAAGTTGGTTATTTAGAATTTATGGCTAAGATGATAGGTTGTTAAGAGTAGTTGAATGGTTTTTTTTTTTTTATGATGGAAGTTAAGCATTTTTGGTATTATATAAGCAGGATACTAACTGATTTATTTCATCTGATATGGGGTCTGACAATTAATTTCCGTACTCTTTCTTCAGCGGTTTCTTATCAGTCGTCGACTTACGACCAAGATAGAGACCGAGAAACGTGGTATAACTTGATCTGAACGTATGTCGAACATCAATATGAAATTTTCGGAGATTAATTAGGACACAGCATTATTAATCTACGGAAATTCCATGATATAATGTATTGCTGTGAATGGGGTGATGCGAGAGGTCTGATAAAGTAGTGGATATAGTTGGGAAGTTGTGAAGGGGAAGTGGAATGGTTGATAATTGAAGAGGATAATGTACTTACTAGCGACAATTGAGAAAATCTGCGGAAGCTGGAGAGTTTTATAATGTCTTCAAGAGTAAAGTTGAGAGTACATGAGAGCATGAGTAAGGTAAAGAGAGTAGATTAACTCAAGGAGGTGGTATAATGAACGCTGTAAAGGATGATAGAATAATGGAAATGGTTGATTCATAAATGTAACCTGGAGAACTAAAACATGGAAGATGGGAACACTCGGGCACACTATTCTCTCTAATTTCTCTTCTTCTTGTTTTGTTACAGATTTTATAGTTTATGTAGTAAATATCTATTTTAATGTTGTTATTACTCTTAGAATATATTTTATCCTTGGCTTCTTTTCCTCACTGGGCTATTTCCCCTGTTGGAGCCCCTGGGCTTATATCATCCGGGTACTCCAACTAAGGCTGTAGCTCAGAAAGTAATAAAAGTAATCGTAAGAGTAACAACAACAAAAACTACAACAGCAACAACAACAACAACAACAACAAAAACAGCTACAATAATAATAATAATAATAATAATAATAATAATAATAATAATAATAATAATAATAGGGAAGGGAGCCAAGTCACCAAAATGAATTGACCTAGAATCCAAAGTGGGAATATATGAAGGTATTGTCGAAGAGACTAAAAAAACAGAAGTATGAAATTGGTATGAGATTTAAAGAGAGATGGTTAAAGCTGTTCATATGAACTGATTGCCAGGGGTGGGGAACCTTTTTGTGCATGAAGGCCATCTTACAATTCATCATCCCTCATAAAGGCCGCATAGTAATTTTTTAAAGTTGTTTTATCGCTTAAGTAATTTATTGGTAATCTAATAAAAAAAGATAGGTTTATAGAAAACGAAAGTACAATATTTTCAAATATCTTTATTTAAGTATGCACTTTTTTATATATGTAATATGTAAATGAAGGATATCGAAAACATAGAATTTTCAACTATTTCATTTATGTAAGGAGTTTTCAAGTAATAAGTAAATGAATAATATCGAAAGCATGACATTTCAAATTATTTCAATTAAGAAAGTTTTTTTTTTTTTTTTGTATTCAAGGAACAAGTAAAGGAATAATATTATAAAATGATATCATATAAACATCGAGAATGTAAAATTGTTCAATTATTCAATAAACAGTTAGCAAGCATGTACATTTTGTTTTATAAATATTAATGACGACTTTGGGTTTGCTTCTTTTGAGAAAGCATTTTGATATCAGGCTCTAGCACATTGGTTCTTAGTCTCAATTGTTCCTCCAAATACTCGTCTGTCAACTGAGTTCTCAGTGAATTCTTAATTTGCGCAAAGTATATAGTTAATAATATTTATAACCTTTTGCAAAGTGTCATTTAAAGTTACAGATTTTGCACAGAGAATTTGCTGGTGTAAAATGCAATGAAAAAAAAAAATCAGTGCATTTGGTTTTTGGATTTCTTTTTTAAGATGTCCAATAAATCCTTCATTTTTAGCCATCATAGCAGGAGCACCATCCATGCACACACTTACCAAATTAGTAGAATTTAGTCTTATTTTATGACATTGCTCTTTGAAGTTATTAAAATCATCTATCCCCGTGTCCTTCCTTTAAGAGTGCCTAAAGCAAGCAATTCTTCATATAATTGAAAATCGTCTGTTATGGAACGATTAAAATACAATACTTGTGCTGAATCAGTGGACTCTGTTGATTCATCCAAAGCTACTGAATAATATATATTCTCTTTTTCTATTACATTTTTCAATTGTTCTGTCACGTTACAGGCCAATTCAGGCTGTCGATCCGTGTTAGTCGTTCTTTAAAAAGGGGGCCCTGATAATACTTAGGAGCTTTATCGGGATCTATACACCCTACGACTTCTAAAATACAGTCCTTTATGAGTTCTGCATCACTGAATGTCTTACCTTTTTTCCAAGCAAATATGAAACCTGTTGCAGCATTCCCTTGATGTAACGTAGACGGGAAAAATTACCTTTGCTTCTGTTTTCCATCTTTCAGCTTCTGCAGTGCTATCTTTCGAGGGTCACCCTCTAATTTGGCAAGCTTATTGTCTTTATGAAGAGCATAGTGTTGCTGTGCATTAA
>NC_090749.1:56433936-56463936 GCF_036898095.1 Palaemon carinicauda | reverse complement strand
TTGTTCTCTACTCTTGGGTAGTGCCATAGCCTCTGTACTATGGTCTTCCGCTGTCTTGGGTTAGAGTTCTCTTGTTTGAGGGTACACTCGGGCACACTATTCTATCTTATTTCTCTTCCTTTTGTTTTGTTAAAGTTTTTATAGTTTATATAGGAGATATTTATTTTAAAGTTAATATTCTTAAATTAGTTTATGTTTCCTTGTTTCTTTTCCTCACTGGGCTATGTTCCCTATTGGAGCCCCTGGGCTTATAGTATCCTGTTTTCCCAACTAAGGTTGTAGCTTAGCAAGTAATAATAATAATAATAATAATAATAATAATAATAATTGCTTGATAGTTCCTCGATGTGTCTGCAACCTTATTATTCTTGTGAGCTGATGATAAGGGGTTTGGGGTAGCCTATACGTATACCTGCTGAGTCATCAGTTCTATTTGTTGACCACCATGGTCCTAGCGTGGGTGTAGAGGAGGCTTGGGCGTTGATCATACGTATATATGGTCAGTCTCTCGGCCATTGTCCTGCTAGGGCATTGTCACTGTCCCTTGCTTCTGCCATTCATGAGTGACCTTTAAAACCTTTAAACTATTGTATCCTCGCATGTCTAGCAAGAACAAAACTCAAACACACGAACGAGTATGTGGGCCTTTTACTAAAGGTTAAAGGTTAAAGGTGGCTGGTTTCAGTTCCAGATAATTAGAATAGATGCTCACCAGAACGTCAGCCAGACAAGACCAACCCCGCACTGTGGTGACCAACCGAAGCAGTGACCTACCCAGTAAACAGCTTAAACTCACGGTCCCGGGCTGGGATCGATCTGCTGACATGTGAATGCTAGGCGAACCTGTTACTTGCTCAGTAAATTGGATAAGATAACTTAGCAAGGTTAAGCGCCGTTGGTATATAGGAACATGAGTAGAGAAGATTCGTTTTTATACTTGCGTCTTAAGGTGAACCTAGATAAAGATACCTTTATCATGATAGCATAAGGTATTTTCGATCTTTAATCTTATGGCTGTCTTATCTTTCGTGATAAGTAAATTGTTAATGCACTATAATTGAGTTCAACAATATGATGCATATAACATGCACTATTTCACATGTTGGTTGCTGGGGATACTAAATAGAAGAAAATCATCATCATCATCATCTCCTACGCCTATTGACGCAAAGGGCCTCGGTTACATTTCGCCAATCGTCCCTATCTTGAGCTTTTAATTCAATACTCTCCATTCCTTATCTCCTAATCTGCTCTTCATAGTTCTCAGCCATGTAGGGCTGGGTCTTCCAATTCTTCTAGCGCCTTGTAAGGCCCAGCTGAACGTTTGGTGAACTAATCTCTCTTGGGGAGGGCGAAGAAAATATTGTCTATTTATTCCGTTGTGAATATTACAACATTGCAAGGCACGGCTACAGTCTCTCTCTCTCTCTCTCTCTCTCTCTCTCTCTCTCTCTCTCTCTCTCTCTCTCTCTCTCTCTCCTTAATCCAACACCAGGTCGTCTCCCAAACTTTAATAGAAAAATAGAGGTGCAAAACATCGTATGAGGATTTCAACTCGACCACTTTCTGGTCACTGGGTAATGAAGAAACCTCAATTATGATGAAGAAGGGAATATTGGTGAGTGAATATGACAGTAATGATTTTGGTGAGGATACCAGTAGCAATTGGTGGTACAGAAGGAAATGTATATATGTTGATGTGACATGCTTTTTCATGACAACGGCGGTAATAATAATGATAATCTCCCGCTTACAATAAAATGCAGGTCTCTGCACACACACACACATATGTATATATATATATATATATATATATATATATATATATATATATATATATATATATATATATATATATATATATATATATATTTTATTTTTTTTCAAAAAGGCCCATAAAAGAAACACAGGAAATATGAATAAATCACACTATATTTCGGTCAATAAACATCGACCCTCTTCAGGATGTAAAGTAAAAGTGAGGATTACAGTGGAGAGTGACGGTTAATATATGAAAGCAAAAGGGTGTGTTTAATTGTTCTATAGTTGTTATAATTGCTGGAAGGATTAGCCAAATTTAATTACATCCAGGTGCGTGTTCTTATTGTTGAGCCGCTTGGAGGAAGTCTTGACCTCTGATGCATGTCTGGTGGTCGGTCTCCGTGGATTATCTTCTTAATGATAGGGTTGAGAAGAGTATTGTCCACTGTGTCAGCTTTCCATTGGCCCCCAGATAGGTTCAATGTGTTTGATTGATTTATGATGGCTGATTCCAGGATTTTCCTTCTGTACGGACAGGTGCTCTTAAAAAGCAAAGACGACTCACTCCAGTTAATCTGGTGCCCTAAATCCCTAAGGTGAATGAAAATCCCCGAGTTTTCATACCCATATCTAACAGATCTTTTGTGTTCGGATAATCTTTGAGATAGCGAACGGCCCGTTTGCCCAACGTAGACTTTTTCACAATCCCCACATGGTACCTTGTAAACGCCGGATTCTATTTCTCTTTTATTTTGATAAACATTAATAAGGGCGCTTCCTATGGTCTTTGGATATGAAAAAACAAAGGGGTTCTCAGTTTTGATATGATTTGTTATATTTTTAATACCTTCTATATATGGGAGTTTTATCTTATTTTTAAAATCTCTTTGGTTAGTAACATCATGATCTTTATAATATATCATGTTGGCTTTGTTGATAGCCTTTTCTATGACATACGTCGGGTAGAATAGCTGGGTTGTTCACAGATGATTTCAAATTCTTTAATAAATAAAGAATTTGAAATCATCCGTGATTGTATATATATATATATTTTTATATATATATATATATATATATATATATATTTATATATATATATATATATATATATATATATATATATATATATATATATATATATACATATATATATATATATAAATATATATATATATATATATATATATATATATATATATACATATATATATATATATATATATATATATATATATATATATATATACATATATATATATATATATATATATATATATATATATATATATATATATATATATATATATATACAATCACCCAGTATACCAGACACTTGTTCTCTTATATTGGGGACATTAATATTCAGTTTTGGTATTACGTACGGTTAGTTCCTCAACTTCTTCATAAAGAAACGAGTCAAGATTAGAATCTTGAATAGCTCTCTGGGTAATAAGAATAAAGAATAAAGTTAAACGCTGAATTAAAAATAAAGTTGAAAGATAACGGAGTGATATGTTTGAATTAATAAAGAACGACCTAGAAGATTGAATTCAACAATGAAATACAAGAATTATTCAAGATTTTTCAGGATATGAGTTTGAAATTGCAAATTGCCCTTGTCATAAAAAAATCAAAATATTTGAACAGCCTAACTTACAATGCAGAGATCTTATTATTGTGATTACTATCTAAGCTGTAATCCTAACTGAGGGTACACTCGAGCACATTATTCTGTCTAATTTCTCTTCCTTTTTTTTTGTTAAAATATTTATAGTTTATATACGAAATATTTACTTTAATGTTTTTGCTCTTCTTGAAATTTTTTATTTTTCCCTTGTTCCCTTTCCTCACTGAGCTACTTTCCCTGTTGGGGCCCCTGAGCCTATAGCATCCTGCTTTTCCAACTAGGGTTTTAGCTTAGCAAGTAATAATGATAACAGAAGCATGATGCATCCTGCTTTTCCAACTAGGGTTTTAGCTTAGCAAGTAATAATAATAACAGAAGCATGATGCTATATGCCCAAGGGGTTCAAAAGGGAGAATAGCTGAGTAAGAAAAGGAAATAAAGATACAGATTGAATGGTGTGCCTGAGTGTACCGTAACATTACTCAGAAAGGGGAAATAGGTATTGAAACTCTGGACCTACAAGAAAGAGAAGGGAGATTGTTTTAACAAGCAACGAGATAATTACAAGAATTAAAACTAGATATGCGATGAATGGGAGGAATGATTAAGGCAGAACTAAACGCCAAAACCAGAAAATAGGATAATGAAAAAATGGAAAGATTTGGAAAGCAATTCCTTTGCATGATCATTATGATGATGATGATGATGATGATGATTATGATGATATTATTATCATCATCATTATCATTATTATTATTATTATTATTATTATTATTATTATTATTATTATTATTAGAAGCTAAGCTACAACCCTAGTTGGAAAAGCAAGATGCTGTAAACCCAAGGGCTCCAACAGGTACAAATAGCCCAATAGGGAAAGGAAACAAGGAAATATATACATACAAAACAAGTAATGCAATCGAAATAGATTAGATCTTTCATAAAAAAAAACAAGAGGAAGATTAACAAGATAGAACAGCGTGCCCAAGTGTACCCTAGAGCAACAGAACTGTAATACAAAAGAGTGGAAGGCCATGGTAATGAGGCTATGGCACTACCCAAGACTAGAGAACAATGGTTTGATTTTGGAGTGTCCTTCTAAAAGAGCTGAAAGTAAAATTGAAAGTTGAAGGTAAATTGTTATCACAAGCAATTAAATTAAATTATTGTTACTATGATCTTCCCTATATTGTAAACAGCGTGTCTGGATATATATATATATATATATATATATATATATATATATATATATATATATATATATATATATATATATATATACATATATATATATATATATATATATATATATATATATATATATATAAATGTATAAATACATATATATATATATATATATATATATACATATACATATATATATATATATAAACTTATCATATATATATTACATATAAATTATATATATATATATATATATATATATATATATATATATATAAATATATAAATATATATATATACATATATATACATGTATATATATATATATATATATATATATATATATATATATATATATATATACACATATATATATGCATATATATATATATATATATATATATATATATATATATATATATACATATATATATGCATATATATATATATATATATATATATATATATATACACATATATATATGCATATATATATATATATATATATATACATACATACATATATATATGTATATGTATATATATATATATGCCTATATATATTTATATACATATATATATACACATACATATGTATATATATATATATATATATATATATATATATATATATATATATATATATATATATATATATGAATATATATATATATATACATATATATACATATATATATATATATATATATATATATATATATATATATATATATATGCAAATATATATATTTATATACGTAAATATACACATACATATGTACATATATATATATATATATATATATATATATATATATATATATATATATATATATATATATATATATATATATATATATATATATATATATATATATATATATAATTTCTGCCTAAATATTTAGTCGTAATATTATAATACCTTGAGAGTTAAATGTTAAAATCAACGACAGAAAACATAAAATTACTGGAACTATCATCAAACCTCAGGAAGCATGCATGAACGACAGCCTGTAGGCAGTGATAAAATACAAAAGAAATGCAGAGGGGCAGCCCTACAGGTCATGTATGACAATAAAAAAAAAAATTATCCTTTTACATCAAAATTTACAGGAAACCAAAATTTTACTAATATATACTTACTTTAATACTTGGACCGAGTTATAACGGAAATTGAAGTCTTACCTGAAATGGAAATAAAAATCACTGTTAGTATGCGATTATTGAAAAAGTGAAATATAATACTACAATGGTATTTTTGGTATAAAGCAGCTTAGCTTATCCTGAAAAGGATTAACTACGGGGGAAAAATATGGGTCACTTCGACATCCATACTTTACATATTGAGTGTTACATAAATTCTTCAATATTATCCTTATCATTATCAATATCAATATCAATATCATCATCAATATCAATATCAACATCAATATCATCATCATCACCAATATCAGCATCACCATCAATAACATCATCAATATTATCATCAAAATCATCATAATTTTCTATATCATCATCATTATCAATATCAATATCATAATAATTTTTATCACTATTATCAATATCATCATCATTTTCATTATTATTATTATTATTATTATTATTATTATTATTATTATTATTATTATTATTATTATTACTTGCTAAACTACAACCAAGGGCTCCAACAGCGAAAAATAGTCCAGTGTGGAGAAAATAAGAACATAAATAAACTACAAGAGCAGTAATGAACAATTGAAATGAAATATTTTAAGAACAGTAACGCCATTAAAATAGATCTTTCAAATATAAAGAATAAAAACTTAAAAAAAAACATACGAAGATATATAAAATATAAGAGTGTGCCCAAGTGTACCCTCAAGCAAGAAAACTCTACCCAAGACAGTGGATGACTCTGGCACATAGGCTATGACACTACCCAATACCAGAGAAAAATGGTTTGATTTTGGAGTGTCCTTTCTCTTAGAAGAGCTGCTTACCACAGCTAAAAAGTTTCTTCTACCCTTACCAAATTGAAAGTAGCCACTGGACAATTATTACAGTACAAAAGTTAACTCCTGGAGCGAAGAAGAATTGTTTGGTTATGCAACATACATAAAGAACTAACCGAACAACGATGCCAGAAGTGAATATCCACACCAGGAATTAAGAATTTAATAGGCAGCATTTTTTTCCAAAAAATTAATATGAGATTGAGCAGCTGAAGGCCAGACAGTAGAACAATATTCAAAACCCTGGTAGACTGAAAATCAAAGTTCCCTTCGGATACATTGATCATAAAAAATGTGGAAAGGAATTTCTCAATATACCTGTTCTTTTTAATTAAGGGAAGAGGACAAAATTTGTTTCTCAAAAGTAAATTTGTCTTTCAGAATCACAACTAAGGTTTGAAATGAGTTGTACAGTATATAGTTGAAGCAAAAGTTAGTACAAATACCTTGATGTCGAAAACATACTGGTTTTTACCTAATAACAATCATATTGAGTTTGGTTACTGTCATAAAAAGTATCTACACATATTCCTACATATGTACACTTACACAACCCGACCGACTAAATATATATATATATATATATATATATATATATATATATATATATATATATATATATATATATATATATATGTATATATATTTATATATATATATATATATAACTATATTTATATATATAAATCATTTATATATATATCATATATATGCATATATATGCATATATATATATATATATATATATATATATATATATATATATACATATATATATATATATATATATATATATATATATATATATATTTATATATATATAAATAATTTACATATATCATATATATGCATATATATACATATATATATATATACATATAAATATATATATATATATATATATATATATATATATATATATATATACATATATACATATATATATATATATATATATATATATAATATACATATATATATATATATATATATATATATATATATATATATATATATGTATATATATATATAAATATATATATATATATATATATATATATATATATATGTGTGTGTGTGTGTATATATAGTTATGTATATATATGTATTATATATATATATATATATATATATATATATATATATAATATACATATATATATATATATATATATATATATATATATATATATAATACATATATATATATATATGTGTGTGTGTGTGTGTGTGTATATATAGTTATGTATATATATGTATTATATATATATATATATATATATATATATATATATATATATATATATATATACTATATTTATATATATATATATATATATATATATATATATATGTATGTATGTATATATATGAATATTATGCCATTTCTAACCCCTCCTCTCTCTAACTACAACCCCTGTCACCATGTATGACTATTTCTTCCCTCTACCCGAGGGACAGGGGATCAAATAGTTATAAGTCTGACAATGCGGTTATATATATATATATATATATATATATATATATATATATATATATATATATATATATATATATATATATATATGTGTGTGTGTGTGTGTGTGTGTGTGTGTGTGTGTATGTTTTTGTTTGTTTGTTTGTTTCTGTGTGCGTGTTTTTGTTTGTTTGTTTGTATATGCATGTACTTACACAAGATATACCATATTAATTACAAATAGAATCCTTTTGTCGATTGAAAATGAAAATCAATTCCTACCGGATTAATGCAACTTATTTTTAGATTTATTATCATTCTATCACAAAGAAAGAGAGAGAGAGAGAGAGAGAGAGAGAGAGAGAGAGAGAGAGAGAGAGAGAGAGAGAGAGAGAGAGAGACCACGTATTGTAAACCGAATCTTGCAATTCCTTGTCCGAACCCCTTCGTTTTGACTTCGCCTTTACCAATGAAGTCTCCAAAACAAACGAACGTAAAAGCATCGAACAAGCGAACACACAACAACAATTATCCCTTGTCCGATTTAATTTCTCTTCACCACTATACGGCTTAAGATATTTTTCTATTTCTTTTTACTGTGTCGTGGTCAGCCGCAACGGAAACAGACACGTAAACCTACGCTATAGAGAGATTCAAGGGTTAAAAAAAGATGATTTATTTTTTTTGGCATTCGTTTTTGTTCGGATTGTTTGTTGTATGCACCAGTGTTGTTTGGCATTGCTTGGTTCACTTTTCGTGTGATATTGTTTTATTCGGCTTTGTTTTATGAGCCCAATTATAATAAAAACAACAGCAACAACAACAACACTAATAATAATAATAATATTAATAATAATAATAATAATAATAATAATAATAATAATAATATTCATCATCATCATTATTATTATTATTATTATTATTATTATTATTATTATTATTATTATCGGTATCATTTATTATTATTATTATTATTATTATTATTATTATTATTATTATTATTATTATTACCTGTATCATTTATTAATAATAATATTATTAATATTATTATTATTATTATTATTATTATTACTATTTTGTTTCCATCAATTCATAAGAACAAAATCGAAATACCAAATTTGTAAATATTCATGTGAATAAGAATATCTTTTTTCGGGTTTCATATTTAGAAATTTCTTCTACATATCATAGTGTCTGGCTATATATCTATAGAATAGATATATACTGTATATAAACACTTCTTTCCAGTCACGCTAAGATATACAAATAATTACTTAAACCTATATCCAACTCTTAAACATAATGATAGGTAGTAGGTTGGCTAGGGCACCAACCACCCATTGAGATACTACCGCTAGAGAGGTATGGGGTCTTTTGACTGGTCAGACAGTAGTACATTGGATGCTTCTCTGTGGTTACGGTTCACTTTCCCTTTGCCTAACACATACACCGAATAGTCTGGCCTATTCCTTACGCACCCTCTTCTGTCCTCACACACCTTACGACACAGGTTACCAAACAATTCTTCTTACTGCACTGTAATTGTTCTGTGGCTACTTTCCTCTTGGTAAGGGTAGAAGAGACTCTTTAGCTATGGTAAGCAGCTCTTCTAGGAGAATGGCACTCCAAAATTAAACTATTGTGCTCTAATCTAGAATAGTGCCATAGCCTGTGTACACTGGTTTTCCACTGTCTTGGGTTAGAGTTCTCTTGTTTGAGGATACAATTGGGCACACTATTCTATCTTATTTCTCTTCCTCTTATTTTATTAAAGTTTTTATAGTTTATATAAGAAATATATATTTTAATATCGTTACTCAAAATATTTTTTTATTTTTTTTTCTTTCCTCACTGAGCTATTTTCCCCGTTGGAGACCCTGGGCTTATAGCATCCTGCTTTACCAATTAGGGTTGTAGCTTAGCAAGTTATAGTAATAGTAATACTTATATATGCAAATAATAACTGCTCGAACCTTTAGATTTAACCACATTTATCTGCTTAAATAAAGACTAAATTACCATAAACATCTCACAAACCCACCAGAAGCATTTTTTGGGAAATCTCAAAGGCCTTCAAACACAAATATTATTAAAGCTGTCGCTCTAACTTGTCAAACATCGCATTTCCAAATGTGCCTTTGGCCCTACAACAAATTAATTCCATTTCAGTGTGATTTTACCTCGACTTTGCCAAACGCAGGATTCAGTTTGCATACAGGCACAGTCTTTGAAATGCTGTGTACTTTGAAGATGCTTGCTTGCATTGGGAGAGAGAGAGAGAGAGAGAGAGAGAGAGAGAGAGAGAGAGAGAGAGAGAGAGAGAGAGAGAGAGAACTAACAATGTGAATATGATGTGTTTATAAAGGCGAACCTTTCCTAAGTTGAATACTTTAACGCAGTGAAAGGGTTTGTGTATCGCTATGATCAGCAAAGTTGTGTTAATTAGGATCATCCAAACTAGGTTGGTTTGCTGTGAGCAATCAGAAAAAAAAACTTTTCCCGGCATCACCAATCTGCACTGGCCAGTATTGTTATAAAAGCTGGCCAAACCCCAGACAATGAATAAAGACATGTCTTAAGCCTTCGTCCAGTAGTGGACTATAAACGACTGTATATATTGTATGAATTTATTTAGAAAGTGCAGTCAGCAAATGTGACAACAGGAATGTATGGTAAACCCCTTTTATAAACAAAGATCATGTTCCTATGTTTTAAATGGCATAATTACCTTGCATTCCATTATAAAATTAACAACAGTTTATAATAACGACAAATATCCGTATCGTGATTTTAGTATTTCAAGAAAATAAACTTCTCTAGAATACATACCTTAACTACTAATCTATAATTTCATTTATACTTTGAAGATTGATGCTATAACCACCCTGGTTCTTAGGTGGTTTGCTCTAACGCCTGATTGGACATTGCATTTTTATAACAATATTTCAAGAACAACTATCTACCACTCTAATTACTTCAAAAAATCGTTAATAAGTTGATACATAAACTATACCGGCAGAAACTTCAACTACCAACTGGGCTGAAAATTATTCTTTATACCCACATACATTTTATCAAAAAACGGATTTTGAGCGAAGCGAAAAATCTATTTTTGGGTGAGATGGCCATGTCGTCCTGATGGAAGTTCCTATAGGGTAGCTTCCTAGGGTATATTACAACTACGGCGATATTCCCAGAGAATTTACCTTAAGGTACCCAGAATTCTAACTCCTGGAGCGAATATCCCTAATGAAAGGGATATCGCGACATATCAGAGGACGTATTCTTGACACGCCACATGGCAATCTGCACCCCAAACAGAGATAACACCTTGAAGGGGTCAATTGGCAAGAAAACAAAAACGAGAAAGAAAAAGGGGGAGCCGCTCCCAAGGCTCCCTCTTCTCCCGTTTCGTAAGCGTGCCTGGCGCCAATCCTGGCGCCATCTGTATTCCTTGTAGCGATACACGAGGTGCTACAGATACTGTATGTAGGGAGGGGTCCTACAGCCCTTTCATAGAAAGGGAAGGGCGGGTCCATCAGGACGACATGGCCATCTCACCCAAAAATAGATTTTTCGCTTCACTCAAAATCCGTTTTTTGGGCTCAAGCCATGTCGTCCTGATGGAAGTATACCAGAGCATTACTGTATCTGTGGAATCTCAGAACGTGCCGTACTCCCCGGAGGTAATTTTTCCCGGTCGACTAGACCTAGAGACCTAAGATGTTACCGTTATACATCTTTTCAACTAACCATAAACCATGTTAGAGCTTCCTGCCCCCTACAGGGAAGAGTCCTACTAGACTCTGGAAAAGTCTCGAAGAGTACATATACCTATGTATGAATACCAGGCAAGCCAATATAGTGGTCTCACCCTATATTAAGTAAAGCCTAGTTTGAAAGGAACCACTGCGTCAATATGAAATATCGACCAGTTTTCCGCACAATACTTGTATTGGACAAAGGTTTATATCCGCATAGGAGGAAGCTGTAAATCCGCCACCATCCCCTTATGGGGTGGAATCCTCCCGCTAAGGGAAAGCATAAACCAATGCAACATTAGCTTGCATAAAGGAACAATCTATTAGAATTATCCCAGATAAATATACATAGAATGAATGCTCAATTATATCAATAAATTGACACAGGTGAAGGAGACGCAAGGTTCTCAAGAACAAGTTTATTGACAGACAATAAACAGACAGGTTAACAACAATTATATATATATATATATATATATATATATATATATATATATATATATATATATATATATATATATATATATATATATATATATATATTTATATATAAGAAGAGGATAACCAAAACTTTAAGCATAAGTATGATAGTAAACAGAAACTTGTTTATCTGAAAGAAAAAAATTAGTGCCACTCTTAACATACCGAGGTATCAAAGTCATAAAAGTCTGTATTACTAATCAGTGACATTAGCGTTAGAAACGCTCGGCACACATGTCTGCACTTATGCTAGGTTCACCTTTGGAAGTGGAACAGTCAACGTGGGCACCTCAGTGCCCTCACTTAGTTTGTAGCACAGTATGTAACTACACACTCACCCTGGAATTAATCGTCCCAATTAAAACCACTGTTCCTCGCAGAGTTAAGCAGCATGGTTAACGACGCAACCCACTGCTACCACAGATCTCTTTAGTTGCTCCACTTGCCTCGCATAGTGGCGAAAGAACACTCTGGAAGACTTCCAGCCAGTGTATGAACGAAGATGTTCAAAATCCATACAATTAAGAAATTTAAGGATGAAGCAACTTTCCTCGGATCGTGACCTGCGGGTGTACTGTCAGGATCCGCTCTGCGAATAAAATATGTGATTTTCGCCCTGAGTTGATTCAGTGAAAAATTTGAGCCTGATGTTTCTCCCCTGAATAGTTGACCACCCTTGAAGTCTGAAGTTCTATGAAGATAGACCTTTAGGCATTCTACTGGACATAGAGATGCATCTTCTTTCAGAGGGCAGATTCTCCGGGGACCCCACCTGTTGGTGGGTAACTCATTCTTGGCGAGAAACGAAGGATCCGGAAACAGGTTCAGTTCTCCCCCATCCAGGAACTGAACACGACCTTCCTCTCTCGAGAGGGCTACAATCTCACTAACCCAGGCCCCGGACGCGAGTGCAAATAGGAAAATAACTTTTTGGGGCAAATCCTTTAACGCACACTCCTCATTCCTCATTAGAGAAGCGAAATGAAGAACTTTGTCTAAAGACCATGAAAAGGGCTTTGGAGGTGCTGAAAGTCTGAGCCTAGCACAGGCTTTCGGAACTTTATTAAAGATCTCGTTAGCGAGGTCGACCTGGAAGGCATATAGAATGGGTCTTGTCAAAGCAGACTTACACGTCGAAATTGTGTTAGCTGCCAACCCTTGACCAAGGAGGTGGATGAAGAAAGATAAGCAGAAGTCCGTCGAGAACTCCTGCGGATTCTTTGCCTTGACAAAGGCCACCCAATTTTCTCCAAGATGACTCATATTGCCTTCTAGTAGATTTGCCCTGATATTCCTCTAGGAAGTCTATGCTGGTTTTCGAAATCCCGAAACGCTTTCTCACCGCTAGGGAGAGAAAATCATGAGCTGCAGGGTCCGGGTTTTCTGTAATGAAGTGCAGACAGTAGACTTCTGGACTCGCTGGGTCAGAACTGGATATAGTAGCGGTAGAAATTTCAGCCGTAGTTCCAATGCCAGGGGGAACCACACGCTGTTCGGCCACTTGTGGGCCACTATTGCCGCTACCCCCTTGAAGGATCTCATTCTGTTGAGGACCCTCAACAGAAGGTTGTGAGGAGGGAACAGATAAATCCTGGACCATCTGTTCCAGTCGAGGAACATCGCGTCCACTGCTTCTGCTAAGGGGTCCTCGTACGGGGACACGGTACAGGGGCAACTTCTTGTTGTCTTTCGTCGCAAAGAGGTCTATCTGCAGTTCTGGGACTTGACTCAAGATGAAGGAGAATGATCCTGCGTCTAGGGACCATTCCGACTCTATCGGTGTGAACCTGGATAGAGCGTCCCCTGTCACATTGCGGACTCCTTGAAGGTGAACTGCCGACAGGTACCACTTCTTCTTTTCCGCCAATAGGAACTTTTTTCCGATGAGAGTGACTTCCCCATCCCTCCTTCGAGGCGTCTGAGTGAATTGTCACCGACGGGGGAGGTGGCTGAAGAAGAACCGACTTCTTTAGATGTCTGGCTTGGGACCAAGGCCTGAGAAGAGTACGTAGCCGAAGCGGAACTGGTCTTCTCAGATCTCTTCGCGCGTTTGATGCATAACTTCTCCAAACTCCGGTTGCATCCTTTAGCTGTGCTCCTAGCACCGGGACTGTCACCGAAGCAAACTGGAGAGAACCCAGTACTCTCTCCTGCTCGCGTCTTGATATCCTTTCGGAATCTAGAAGTCTCTTGACAGAACCCGCTATCTCCTTCCTTTTCTTCGCCGGGATGGAGAAACGGTGTGACATTAGGTCCCAGTGGATTCCCAGCCACTGGAACTTTTGAGATGGAGAAAGTCGAGACTTTTTTCTGTTGATCTTGAAGCCTAGATACTCAAGGAACTGGATCACATGAATGGAAGCTTGCAAACATTCTGTCTTGGATGCTGCCCACACCCACCAGTCGTCCAGGTAGGCTACTACCTGAATTCCTTTTAGGCGTAATTGTTTGAGAGCTACGCTCGCAAGCTTCGTGAAGATCCTTGGAGCTATATTTAGCCCGAATGGCATGGCTCTGAAGGCGTATAGTCTTCGTTGTAGCCTGAACCCTAGGTAGGGGGAGAGTCTACGGTTGATTGGAACGTGCCAATAGGCGTCTGACAAGTCTATGGAGACGGTATATGCCCTCTTGGGCAGTAAGGTCCTTATGTGTTGCAGTGTTAGCATCTTGAACTTGCAGTTCACTATGAACTTGTTGAGTGGCGACTAGTCCAGAACGACTCTGAGTTTTTCCCGAGTCCTTCTTGGGAACACAAAACAGCCTCCCTTGGAATTTGATGGATTTTACCCTTCGGATCACTTTTTTTCTCCAACAAATCTTGGATGTACTCCTCCAGAACGGGGGTGGAGTGTTGGAAAAACCGAGGGCACGGGGGTGGAGTGCTGTACTAGCTCCAGCCCAGTCCATTCTTGACTAGGCTGTGGGCCCAGGGATCGAAGGTCCACCGATCCCAAAAATTCTGAAGTCTCCCCCCTACCGGTATCATCTCACTTGGACTGTTATCTTGAGGTCTTGCCTTCCTGACCGCGACCACCCCTGAATCCCCTTCCCCTTGAGGGGCGCCTAGATGAGCTTCTGGCTGCTCCTCTAGGCTTTGCTCGAAAGGAAGTTGACTGCCCTTCGAACGTTGGGTTGACTGCCGGGGACTGCGTCGACACGGCCTGGGGTACCCACTGGAAAGTGGTCGGGGTTTGTGCCACCATCTGGGGCACTGAAGGCATCGGCAATTGCTGTTGCTGTTGCTGTTCAAATAGCTTGGCTGGCCGAGACGGTAGCCTAGTCCTCTTAGTCTTCCTCATTGGTTGGGGACCCTCATCCGGGGAAGACTTTCTCTTGATAGACAGGCCCCACTTCTGGAGAAGATTTCTATTCTCCGTGGCGGCCTTATCCACAACTTCTTTGACCAATTCGCTAGGGAAAAGGTCTTTGCCCCAAATGTTGGAGCAGATTAGTTTCCTTGGCTCGTACCTCACCGTAGCTGAGGTGAACACGAATTCTCTACAAGCTCTCCTCGCCCTGACGAAGCTGTAAAGATCCATCGTCACTGTGGCCAGATGAGTCTTGGCCACTACCATGAACATTTCATGGACCTTGGGGTCACTTGCCATCGTCTCAAGAGTGGTCTGAAGAGACATTTAGGCAGCCAGTCTTTCTTTTGTCTCGAGCTCTCTCCGCAAAAGAAAGTCAGACAGCTTAGGGAGGTTCTCACCCAACTGATGTCCGGCAATATCAGCCTCCAACTTCCCGACTGAGAAGGTAAGATGGACGTCCTTCCAGTCCTTGTGGTCCATGGGTAGGGCCAGCGACAAGGGTTTACACTCGTCCAGGGATGGGCAAGGCTTGCCAGCCTCGACTGCTTTTAATACAGCCGCAAAACCCTTCTGCAAAAAGGGGAAGGCTCTAGCAGGAGAGGACACAAAGGAAGGGAGCTTCTTACTCAATGCAGCTACCTTTGAGTTCGTGAAGCCCCTCTCTTTCATCGAAGAAGAAAGCAAAGCTTGAGCCTTAGCATGGTCCATCACTATGACCTTCTTCGGCTCTGTCTCCTCCTTTGAAGCTGGTTCCTTCCTCAACCGGACATAACAGTCCGGGTATGACCCTTTGCTGGGCCAGAATTCCACCTTCTCAAGGGGAACCGAACCCAGCTTACCCGACATGACGATCTTTCCAGTCGTCATCGGCATGTGCTCAGCATATCTCCACGGGTTAGCATCTGAGCACAAGGGAAGTTCTTTCACATTGAGCCTTTTCTGGGGCCCACGTGATGCTGCAAGCTTCTGCATCTGCAGTTCCATTGCAGCTGCCTTCTCCATATTCTCCTTCTGCATTTGTTGGATCATTCCAACAATGGAGGAGAGGGCCTGTCCCAGCTCTACTGGGAGAGCGGACGATGTTGAGGGAATAGGTTCAGGGATCTGAACCGGAGCAGCCGACACCTCGTCGGCCTCTTCCTCTACAATGTCTGGGGCTTGATCTTCATCCTGGCCTCCTGCCAGGAGGTCTTCCTCCAGAAGCTCGGACACGTCTGACATCCTGTCGTCCAACTGGATGTCTTGCAAGGCGACCGCGACTTCAGCATCCACCGGGATCTGAACTAGGGGGATCTCCTCTTGAGGCTGGGAAATCACTGCATCAGCTGATGCCCTAGGGAAAAGGTAAGCCCTCATCTTCTCACTCGGAAGATAAGGTCCAGAGGTGTTCTTCTGGAAGCCCCTTACCCAGGTGCGAAGCTTCTCCCTTGCTATATCCCTTGATTCCGCTGTCCTAGGGGAATCAAAAGCCTCAGTAATCAGGTTAGAGCACACGGTACATACCTGGGGGTCCCAATACCGGAGATCACCCTTGGAGACAGCGCATGCTGCGTGCCTCCTACATAACTCATGTCCACAGAAGTTCTTACTGCGGACGTTGCAGAAAGCACTTCCGCACTTCGGACGTACCTCCTGCAAAGAGAAGAAATTTCCATGAGTATCAAGTGAACTACGTATCACTGGATATGCACAGTTAGCATAACAAATCAGAAAGGAAAGACACACACTTGTGTTTCCCCGCACAACCAATTGTTGCAGCCTTCCAGATAATAAAATCGTATGGTTAATCTGTCCTAGAGTAACGAATGAAAAATTTCCAGAGGAAACAGGTGGAGCTCACACCTAAGATATGATTTTAAAATACCGGATAATAGACAAGAAAGAACTCACTTTCTTATCTGTAAGGCAACACCAAAGGGCTGTGCAAGACAACACAAAAGTGTTAGAACACACAGTGTTGTACCAATACTATACTATAGTTTTCTTCCTACAGTATATATTATACTGAAGAATACTGGTACAGTATAGAAGGTAATGCGCCAGCCGGCACACACCATACCTAGCTTTAAAGTATACTACTTAACAGCTATAAGGCGGCAGAACGCTGGTTCAAATGCATGTGCCGGCCGGCAGTAACTGCCGGCCGGCAACAGCCAATGTCGGCCGGCAAAGATTGCCGGCAGGCAACTACCCAAGGTAGCACCCGGCTGCCAGTCACTGCTCATAGTGACCGGCAGACAAGGGCATGACAATAGCTGGCCGGCAAAGGTAAACAACCGATGCCAGCCGGCAGCAAAAGAACCAGAGAACTCCGACTGCCCGGCTGCCGGCCAGATAGGCCGGCAGCCGGGTCGGGTACAGCACTAGAAGAAAACAGAATGGATGCCAGGATACGAGAGTATACTACCTCAAGGCCCGGCAGTCCGAAGGAGTGCATAAGGAAGGTTAGAATCTAATTCAGGCTTCCTGACCAATGCCGTCTGGCTCTACAGACAGACATGGATGAGGGACCAAGGGTGGTCCGGGCAGCACTCAAGAAGAAGACCTTTGCCGGCCGGCAGACTCTGCCGGCCGGCAAGGGGCTGAGTCAATTCCACATTCTAACCTGTACTAGGTCCAGATGTAGAATGACGTACAGTACTGTAATGGCTAGGCCATTACGGAGATAGAGGGGGAAGGGACAAAAGAGGGTCCTACCAACCTTGCTTTAGTGAAGAATCACCCGCAGCCAAGAAAACTCATCTTAGCCTAAGGGAGATTCAAGGAGGGAGGCCAGCAATACTTGCCAGCCCCCACTGAACCAAAGCAAGGAAGGTGTTGCTACTCCCAGGGAAGGATCTTATCCTCCCACCAAGAACAGCAACAAGGACTAGTCTGCTAGATCACAAAAGAAGGAATCATCTCGTACAGAAACCTTCGGCAGTGACCTAAGGAGGCTAAGCCTCCTATGTCTGCATCAGGCCAGCGAGGGAGACTCTACCCCAAGCCAGACAAACACAGACTCAGACTAAAAAACTCTGATGTTTTGTCCCTCTCTGAAGCCAGACTTACTGGAACAGGGAGGTACAGTAACACCCCAGTATAGTTGTATCGAAAGTTAATTCAGATAAACCACTAGGGTTAAGCCCAAGGCTTAAACAGAGGGAAAGGGATTGCATACCTTCTCCGAAGAAAAGAAAGCAACCGGGGAGTATGAGAAAGTATACTAAGGCTCCATAAGCAACTTAGCCTAGGCACCAAGAGAATCGATTACCTAAATCACCGAAACTCACTCGTATACTATCTTGGAAATATTCAACATAATCTTAAATGTATAAAAAACAGCCTAAAGCTTCAATAAAATTTTAAAACACTCGGAAATCCAAAATCGTGCAGGAAAGTACTAGGACCAAACGACTAGGCTACATGGCCTAGCGTAGGCCAGAGTTGGCGAATACTTCGCCAAAATAATACTAAAAGCACGAGAAAGGAAATCTTATGTAACGCTAAATAGCTAAAATTTATTAAAGCAAAACAACCGGGAATGTCGCTCTGGCTAACTAAAACTCATACCTAGCGAGCGACAGCGTCCATGACGCCTCCGGTAGGCAACGGCTCTTGTAAAAAAGATTAATCCTATTAATCACTTCAAAATTTACCAAGAGCCTACATTTATACATAAAAGAAATGGTACTCAACTTATCAGAGGCCGACGAAGTTGGAGAAGCCATGAAAAGATTAATAAATCCAAGATTTGCAAGAAACACAGGAAAAACACCGAGTTGTTAAGCTACGCAAAAAGGAATACAGATGACGCCAGGATTGGCGCCAGGCACGCTTACGAAACGGGAGAAGAGGGAGCCTTGGGAGCGGCTCCCCCTTTTTCTTTCT
The DNA here is from genome assembly GCF_036898095.1 of Palaemon carinicauda. Lineage (NCBI taxonomy): Eukaryota > Metazoa > Arthropoda > Malacostraca > Decapoda > Palaemonidae > Palaemon > Palaemon carinicauda. Next base: position 56,444,494 of record NC_090749.1, on the reverse strand, counting down.
CGTTTTCGTTTTCTTGCCAATTGACCCCTTCGATGTGTTATCTCTGTTTGGGGTGCAGATTGCCATGTGGCATGTCAAGAATACGTCCTCTGATATGTCGCGATATCCCTTTCATTAGGGATATTCGCTCCAGGAGTTAGAATTCTGGGTACCTTAAGGTAAATTCTCTGGGAATATCGCAGTAGTTGTAATATACCCTAGGAAGCTACCCTATAGGAACTTCCATCAGGACGACATGGCTTGAGCCCAGAAATGAAAAATATGGTAAGAAAATCAAGAAAATCTATTCTGAAACGCTTTCAGAGTCTGGGCATTAGAATAATATTTAAGAAAACTTACACCTGGTGATTGATATTCATGTATAAACATTCACTTTCGTTGTTTATACGGTCTCTAGTAGTCGAAGCTCTGTAATACTGTAGGCTCTATGAAAATACTGCTGAATATTTAGATAAAAACTTATCAGGGAGATAGTCATAGAATTGGATATGCCATGACAAGAGTTTTTGAGACAACAACTACAAATACAGGTTTCTCGTCAATTGCAGGACAAACGCCTCAGACATTCCATTATTCATACTTGGTGTTTAGCCAGTTCTCATCACCACGTTAGCCACTGTGGATTGATGGTGGGAGACCATCAGGGACAACAATAATGACTGCAACTGTTTCTAGTTTACTGCAGGACAAAAGCCTCAGACATGTTATTCATGCCTGGGGATTGGCAAGTTCTCCTCTCCCGCTATCCAATTCCGGATTGGTGATGGTGGGAGAACATCAAAGACAAGGACAACAGCAACTGCAGCCATTTTTAGTCAACTGCAGAAAAATGCTCAAGAGATATCAGTGCAAAGGCCTTATAAATGGAGTTTGGCCAGTTTTCCTCACCAAGCTGGCCATCACTAGTACAGTATAGTACAGTATAGCTTTGCTGATCATGGCGTCACACAAACTTTCACCACGTCAAGGATTCAAAATCTCTATTTCATATAAAGATTTTGCGATCATACCAGCAGTCCAAATTAATTCCTCTCTGCTTGCTTTAGAATCTCTCTTAATTAAACAACGAGGAATTGAGCTCAATAACCAATTATCATCAGTATCCCTTTTAAATTAGTTGTTTCAAAATATTCCTTTCAACTGGTCTACCTCTTTCGCTGATAGGTTAAGCTTCTTGTCTATAAAGGGATTTGGACTTAGAAAAAATCTATTTTTGGGTGACAATGATTGATCGATTTGAGGTTGATTGGCATCCTGACATCTAAGATCATTGACACCGATTTTGGGGGAGATAACCACGTCGTCCTGAGGGAAGTTCCTCTAGGCAGCTTTCTACTTGGGATATTTCTGCAAGTGATATACCAGAGAATTTTACCTGTAGAGGTATCAAAGGGTTCTTTACCCTGGAACGAATATCAAGAAAGATATCGTGTATATAACAGGGACGTGTTTAAATACATCCAGATCTATCCTTCCCCGAAGAGATTTCACCTTGTTTCAAAGTATAGGGGATAGGATCGGTAACGTGGGAGAGCCGTTACAACTCTGATACCAATTTTTAAATGTAAATACGTACGTTGGTCGCAATTCCTTTTGGCAGCGCAATTTTTAAATAGTGCTTCTGGGAGTTTCTGTTTGGTTTTTATGCTAATTTTTGTGGTTACACATACATACATACATACATACATACATATATACACACACAAACACACACACACACACACACACACATATATATATATATATATATATATATATATATATATATATATATATATATATATATATATATATATATATATACACACACACACACACACATATATATATATATATATATATATATATATATATATATATATATATATATATATATATATATATATATATATATATATTTTCAGTATATATATATATATTTTTGGGCTCAAGCCATGTCGTCCTGATGGAAGTTCCTATAGGGTAGCTTCCTAGGGTATATTACAACTACGGCGATATTCCCAGAGAATTTACCTTAAGGTACCAGAATTCTAACTCCTGGAGCGAATATCCCTAATGAAAGGGATATCGCGACATATCAGAGGACGTATTCTTGACATGCCACATGGCAATCTGCATCCCGAACAGAGATTCGTCTCGCAGGGGGCAATTGGCAAGAAACGAATTCGGGAAAGAAAAAGGGGGACCCGCTCCCAAGGCTCCCTATCTCCTGATTCGTAAGCGTGCCTGGCGCCAATCCTGGCGCCATCTGTATTCCTTTTTGCGTAGCTTAACAACTCGGTGTTTTTTCCTGTGTTTCTCGCAAATCTTGGATTTATTCTACTTTTCATGGCTTCTCCGTCTTCGTCGGCCTCTGATAAGTTGAGTACCATGTCTTTTATGTATAAATGTAGGCTCTTGGTAAATTTTTGAGTGATTAATAGGATTAATCTTTGTTACAAGAGCCGTAGCCTACCGGAGGCGTCATGGACGCTGTCGCTCGCTAGGTATAAGTTTAGTTAGTCAGAGCGACATTCCCGGTTGTTTTGCTTTAATAAATTTTAGCTATTTAGCATTACATAGGATTTCCTTTCGTGCTTAGTATTATTTTGGCGAAGTATTCGCCATTCTGGCCTACGCTAGGCCATGTAGCCTAGTCGTTTGGTCCTAGTACTTCAGGCATGATTTTGGTTTTTCCGAGTGTATTAAAATTTTATTGAAGCTTTAGGCTATGTTTTATACATTTAAGATTGTGTGGAATATTTCCAAGATTGTATACGAGTGAGTTTCGGTGATTTAGGTAATCGATTCTCTTGGTGCCTAGGCTAAGTTGCTTATGGAGCCTTAGTATACTTTCTCATACTCCCCGGTTGCTTTCTTTTCCTCGGAGAAGGTCTGCAATCCCTTTCCCTCTGTTTAAGCCTTGGGGTTATCCCTAAGTGGTTTTTTCCGAATTAATTTTCGATAAAACTATACTGGGGTGTTACTGTACCTTCCTGTTCCAGTAAGTCTGGTTCAAAGAGGGACAGAACAACAGAGTTTTTTAGTCTGAGTCTGTGTTTGTCTGGCTTGGGGTAGAGTCTCCCTCGCTGGCCTGACACAGACAAAGGTGGCTTAGCCTCCTTAGGTCACTACCAAAGGTTTCTATGGATATGATTCCTTCTTTTGTGATCTACCAGACTAGTCCTTGTTGCTGTTCTCGGGGGAGGATAAGTTTCTTTCCCTGGGAGTAGCAACACCTTCCTTGCTTTGGTGCTCTGGGAGCTGGCAAGTACTGCTAGCCTCCCCACTTGGATCTCCCTTAGGCTAAGATAAGTTTCTTGGCTGCGGGTGATCCGTCACTAAAGCAAGGTTGGTAGGACCCTCTTTTGTCCCTTCTCCCTTTAGCTCTGTAATGGCCTAGCCATTACAGTACTGTACGTCGTTCTACATCTGGACCTAGTATAGGTTAGGATGTGGAATTGACTCAGCCCCTTGCCGGCCGGCAAGGGTCTTTTATTTTGAGTGCTGCCCGGACCTCCCTTGGTCCCTCATCCATGCCTGCCTGTAGAGCCAGACGGCATTGGTCAGGAAGCCTGAATTAGATTCTCCCCTTCCTTATATGCACTCTTTCGGATTGCCGGGCTTGGAGGTAGTGTACACTCTTTTCCCGGCATCCATCCTATTTTTCTTCTAGTGCTGTACCCGACCCGGCTGCCGGCCTATGAGGCCGGCAACCGGGCGGGTGTAGTCCTCTGGTTCTTTTGCTGCCGGCTGGCATCGGTCCTGTACCTTTGCCGGCCGGCTAATGTCAGCCCTTGTCTGCCGGTCACCAAGAGTGTGGCCGGCAGCTGGGTACTACCTTGTGTAGTTGCCGGCCGGCAGCCATTGCCGGCCGACATTGGCTGTTGCCGGCCGGCAGTTGCTGCTGGCCGGCACATGCATTAGAACCAGAGTTCTGCCGCCTTATAGCTGTTAAGTAGTATACTTTAAAGCTAGTTATGGTGTGTGCCGGCCGGCACGTATCCTCCTATACTGTACTAGTATTCTTCAGTATAACATATACAGTAAGAAGAAAACTATGGTATGGGTTTTGGTACAGCACTGTGTGTTCTAACACTTTTGTGTTTTCTTGCACAGTCCTTTGCTGTTGCCCTACAGATAAGAAAGTGAGTTCTTTCCTGTCTATTATCCAGGATTTTAAAATCATTGCTTAGGTGTGAGCTTCACCTGTTTCCTCTGGAAACCTTGCATTGGTTACTCTAGAAGAGATTAACCATTTGATTTTATTATCTGGAAGGCTGCAACAATGGGTTGTGAGGGAAACACAAGTGTGTGTCTTTCCTTTATGAATTGTTATGCTATACTATGCATATCCAGTGATACATAGTTCACTTGATACTCATGGAAATTTCTTCTCTTTACAGGAGGACCCTCCGAAGTGCGGAAATGTTTTCTGCAACGTCCGCAGCAAGAACCTCTGCGGACATGAGTTTTGTAGGAGACATGCAGCATGCGCTGTCTCCAAGGATGATCTCCAGTATTGGGACCCTCAGGTATGTACCGTGTGCTCTAACCTGATTACTGAGGCTTTTGATTCCCCTAGGACAGCGGAATCAAGGGATATAGCAAGGGAGAAGCTTCGTACCTGGGTAAGGGGCTTCCAAAAGAACACCTCTGGCCCTTATCTTCCAAGTGAGAAGATGAGGGTGTATCTTTTCCCTAAGGCATCAGCTGATGCAGTGATTCCCCAGCCTCAAGAGGAGATCCCCCAAGGTCAGATCCAGGTGGATGCTGAAGTCGCGGTTGCGATGCAAGACATCCAGTTAGATGACAGGATGTCTGACGTGGACGAGCGTTTGGAAGAAGACCTCCTGGCAGAAGGCCAGGATGAAGTTCAAGCCCCGGACGTCGTAGAAGAAGAGGTCGACGAGGTGTCGGCTACTCCGGTTCAGATTCCTGAACCTATTCCCTCAACATCGGCCGGTCTCCCAGTAGAGCTGGGACAGGCCCTCTCTTCGATTGTTGGAATGATCCAACAAATGCAGAAGGAGAATCAGGAGAAGGCGGCTGCTATGGAACTGCGGATGCAGTGCCTTGCAGAATCACATGGGCCCCAGAAAAGGCTCAATGTGAAAGACCTTCCCTTCTGCTCAGATGCTAACCCATGGAGTTATGCTGAGCACATGCCGATGACGACTGGAAAGATCGTCATCTCGGATAAACTGGGCTCAGTTCCCCTAGAGGAGGTGAAATTCTGGCCCAGCAAGGCATCATATCCGGACTGTTATGTCCGGCTGAGAAAGGAACCAGCTTCAAGGGAGGAGACAGAGCCGAAGGAGGTCATAGTGATGGACCATGCTAAGGCTCAAGCTCTACTTTCATCCTCGATGAAGGAGAGGGGCTTCTCTAACTCGAAGGTAGCTGCATTGAGCAAGAAGCTCCCTTCCTTTGTGTCCTCTCCTGCTAGAGCCTTCCCCTTTTTACAGAAAGGGTTTGCGGCTGTCCTAAAAGCAGTCGAGGCCGGCAAGCCTTGCCCCTCCCTGGAGGAGTGTAAACCCTTGTCGCTGACCCTGCCTATGGACCACAAAGACTGGAAGGACGTCCATCTGACGTTCTCAGTGGGAAAGTTGGAGGCTGATATTGCCGGACGGCAATTTGGCGAGGACCTCCCCAAGCTGTCTGACTTTCTTTTACGAAGAGAGTTCGAGACAAAAGAAAGACTGGTTGCCTCAATGTCTCTTCAGACTACTCTTGAGACGATGGCAAGTGACCCCAAGGTCCATGAAATGTTCATGGTGGTGGCTGAGACTCACCTGGCCACGGTGACGAAGGACCTTTATGGCTTCGTCAAGGCGAGGAGAGCTTGTAGGGAGTTCGTGTTCACCGGGGCTACGGTGAGGCACGAGCCAAGGAAATTAATCTCCTCCAACATTTGGGGAAAAGACCTTTTCCCTACCGATGTGGTCAAAGAAGTTGTTGATAAGGCCGCCGTGGAGAATAGAAACCTTCTCCAGAAGTGGGGCCTGGCTATCAAAAGAAAGTCTTCCCCGGATGAAGGTCCTCAACCAAAGAGGAAGAATATGAGGACTAGGCTACCGTCTCGGCCAGCCAAGCCCTCTAGACAGCAACAGCAACTGCAATTGCCATTGCCTCCAGTGCTCCAGATGGTGGCACAAACCCCGACCACTTTTCAGTGGGTACCCCAGGCTGTGCCGAGTCAGTCCACGGCATTCACCCCAACGTTCTAAGGACAGTCTTCTTCCTTTCGAGCAAAGCCTAGAGGAGCAGCCAGAGGCTCGTCTAGGCGCCCCTCAAGGGGAAGGGGATTCAGGGGTGGTCGTGGTCAGGGAGGCAAGACCTCAGGACGGCAGTCCAAGTGAAATGATACCGGTAGGAGGGAGACTGATGAAATTTTGGGATCGTTGGACCTTCGATCCCTGGGCCCACAGCCTACTCAAGAATGGACTGGGCTGGAGCTGGTACAGAACTCCACCCCCGTGCCTTCGGTTTTTCCAACACTCCTCCCCCGTTCTGGAGGAGTACGTTCAAGAACTGTTGGAGAAAAAGGTGATCCGAAAGGTGAAGTCCATCAAATTCCAAGGGAGGCTGTTTTGTGTTCCCAAGAAAGACTCGGAAAAGCTCAGAGTCATTCTGGACTTGTCGCCACTCAACAAGTTCATAGTGAATTGCAAAATAAAAATGCTAACACTGCAACACATAAGGACCTTACTGCCCAAGAGGGCATACTCAGTCTCTATAGACTTGTCAGACGCCTATTGGCACATTCCATTCAGCCGTCGACTCTCCCCCTACCTAAGGTTCAGGCTACAACGGAGACTATACGCCTTCAGAGCCATGCCATTCGGGCTAAACATAGCCCCAAGGATTTTCACGAAGCTGGCGAGTGCAGCTCTCAAACAATTACGCCTAAAAGGAATTCAGGTAGTAGCCTACCTGGACGACTGGCTGGTGTGGGCAGCATCCGAGACAGAATGCTTGCAAGCTTCCAGTCAAGTGATCCAGTTCCTAGAGTACCTAGGCTTCAAGATCAACAGAAAAAAGTCTCGACTTTCTCCATCTCAAAAGTTCCAGTGGCTGGGAATCCACTGGGACCTTTTGTCACACCGTTTCTCCATCCCGGCGAAGAAAAGGAAGGAGATAGCGGGTTCTGTCAAGAGACTTCTAGATTCCGAAAGGATATCAAGACGCGAACAGGAGAGGGTACTAGGCTCTCTCCAGTTTGCTTCGGTGACACACCCAGTGCTAAGAGCACAGCTAAAGGATGCAACCGGAGTTTGGAGAAGGTATGCATCAAACGCGCGAAGAGATCTCAGAAGACCAGTGCCGCCTCGGCTACGTACTCTTCTCAGGCCTTGGTCCCAAGCCAGACATCTAAAGAAGTCGGTTCTTCTTCAGCCACCTCCCCCGTCGATGACGATTCACTCAGACGCCTCAAAGGAGGGATAGGGAGGTCACTCTCATCGGAAAAAAGTCCAGGGGACTTGGTCCAAGCTATTCAGGACCTTTCACATAAACTTTCTAGAAGCTATGGCAGTGCTCCTTACCTTAAAGAAAGTCTCCCCGCGTCACTCGATCCACGTAAGATTGGTGATGGACAGCGAGGTAGTTGTGAGATGCTTGAATCGACAAGGGTCGAGGTCACCACCTCTCAACCAGGTGATGTTGGCCATTTTCCGATTGGCGGAAAAGAAGAAGTGGTACCTGTCGGTAGTTCACCTTCAAGGAGTCCGCAACGTGACAGCGGACGCTCTATCCAGGTTCACACCGATAGAGTCGGAATGGTCCTTAGACGCAGGATCATTCTCCTTCATTCTGAATCAAGTCCCAGAACTGCAGATAGACCTCTTTGCGACGAAAGACAACAAGAAGTTGCCCCTGTACGTGTCCCCGTACGAGGACCCCTTAGCGAAAGCAGTGGACGCGATGTCCCTCGACTGGAACAGATGGTCCAGGATTTATCTGTTACCCCCTCACAACCTTCTGTTGAGGGTCCTCAACAAACTGAGATCCTTCAAGGGGGTAGCGGCAATAATGGCCCACAAGTGGCCGAACAGCATGTGGTTCCCCTTGGCGTTGGAACTACAGCTGAAGTTTGTGCCGCTACCACATCCAGTTCTGACCCAGTGAGTCCAGAAGTCGACTGTCTGCGCTTCATTACAGGAAACCCGGACCCTGCAGCTCATGATTTTCTCTCCCTTGCGGTGAGAAAGCGTTTCGGGATTTCAAAAGCCAGCATAGACTTCCTAGAGGAATATAAGTGCAAATCGACTAGAAGGCAATATGAGTCATCTTGGAGAAAATGGGTGGCCTTTGTAAAGGCGAAGAATCCGCAGGAGATCTCGACAGACTTCTGCTTATCTTTCTTCATCCACCTCCATGGTCAAGGGTTGGCAGCTAACACGATTTCAGTGTGTAAGTCTGCTTTGATGAGACCCATTTTATATGCCTTCCAGATCGACCTAGGTAACGAGATCTTTAATAAAGTTCCGAAAGCCTGCGCTAGGCTCAGACCTTCAGCACCTCCAAAGCCCATTTCATGGTCTTTAGACAAAGTTCTTCATTTCGCTTCCCTGTTGAGCAATGAAGAATGTGCGTTAAAGGATTTGACACAAAAAGTTATTTTCCTATTTGCACTCACGTCCGGGGCCAGGGTTAGTGAGATCGTAGCCCTCTTGAGAGAGGCAGGTCGTGTTCAGTTCCTGGATGGGGGGGGAACTGAACCTGTTTCCGGATCCTACGTTTCTCGCCAAGAATGAGTTACCCACCAACAGGTGGGGTCCCTGGAGAATCTGCCCTCTGAAAGAAGATGCATCTCTATGTCCAGTAGAATGCCTAAAGGTCTATCTTCGTAGAACTTCAGACTTCAAGGGTGGTCAACTATTCAGGGGAGAAACATCAGGCTCAAATTTATCTCTGAATCAACTCAGAGCGAAAATCACATATTTTATTCGCAGAGCGGATCCTGACAGTACACCCGCAGGTCACGATCCGAGGAAAGTTGCCTCATCCTTAAATTTCTTTAATTGTATGGACTTTGAACATCTCCGTTCATACACTGGCTGGAAGTCTTCCAGAGTGTTCTTTCGCCACTATGCGAAGCAAGTAGAGGAACTAAAGAGATCTGTGGTAGCAGTGGGTTGTGTTGTTAACCCTACTGTTTAACTCTGCGAGGAACAGTGGTCTTAATTGGGACGATTAAGTCCAGGGTGAGTGTGTAGGTACATACTGTACTACAAACTAAATGAGGGCACCGAGTGCCCACATAGACTGTTCCTTTTTCAAAGGTGAACCTAGCATAAGTGCAGACATGTGTGCCGAGCGTTTCTAACGCTAATGTGATTGATTTGTAATACAGACTTTTATGACTTGATACCTCGGTATCTTAAAAAAGTGGCATTTGATGTTTTTTCCTTCAGATAAACAAGTTCTGTTTACTATCATACTTATGCTTAAAGTTTTGGGTTATTCTCTTTATATATATATATATATATATATATATATATATATATATATAATTGTTGTTAACCAGTCTATTTATTGTCTGCCAATAAACTTGTTCTTGAGAACCTTGCGTCTCTTTCACCTGTGTCAATTTATTGGTATAATTGAACATTTATTCTATGTACCTTATCTGGGATAATTCTAATAGAATTGTTCTTTTATGCATGCTATGTTGCATTGGTTTATGAAGTCCCCTAATGGGAGGACTCCGTTCCATAAAGGGACGAGGGCGGTTTTATTAGTTTCTTCCTATGCGGATATAAACCTTTGTCCAATACAAGTATTGTGCGGATTACTGGTCAATATTTCATATTGACGCAGTGGTTCTTTACAAACTATGCTTTACTTAATATAGGGCGAGACCACTATATTAGCTTGCCTGGTATTCATACATAGGTATATGTACTCTTCGAGACTTTTCCAGAGTCTAGTAGGACTCTTCCCTGTAGGGGGCAGGAAGCTCTAACATGGTTTATAGTTAGTTGAAAAGATGTATAACGGTAACATCTTAGGTCTCTAGGTCTAGTCGACCGGGAAAAATTACCTCCGGGGAGTACGGCACGTTCTGAGAATCCACAGATACAGTAATGCTCTGGTATACTTCCATCAGGACGACATGGCTTCAGCCCAAAAAACGGATTTTGAGCGAAGCGAAAAATCTATTTTTGGGTGAGATGGCCATGTCGTCCTGATGGACCCGCCCTTGCCTTTCTAAGAAAGGGCTGTAGGACCCCTCCCTACATACAGTATCTGTAGCACCTCGTGTACGCTAAAAGGAATACAGATGGCGCCAGGATTGGCGCCAGGCACGCTTACGAATCGGGAGATAGGGAGCCTTGGGAGCGGCTCCCCCTTTTTCTTTCCCGAATTCGTTTCTTGCCAATTGCCCCCTGCGAGACGAATCTCTGTTCTGGATGCAGATTGCCATGTGGCGTGTCAAGAATACGTCCTCTGATATGTCGCGATATCCCTTTCAGGAGGGATATTCGCTCCAGGAGTTAGAATTCTGGTACCTTAAGGTAAATTCTCTGGGAATATCGCCGTAGTTGTAATACACCCTAGGAAGCTACCCTAT
>NC_090749.1:56426436-56431436 GCF_036898095.1 Palaemon carinicauda | reverse complement strand
TTTTAGTCCATTGCCGGACAATGGTGTCAGACATGTCCTTATTCATGTCTGGGGTTTGGCCACTTTTCATAGTCATGCTGGCCACTGCGAATTGGTGATGGTGAAACACTTATCTGACCGCTCACAACAAACCAACCTAGCATATAAGACCATGAATAGTACAATTTTGCTCATCATGGCAATACACAATCCATTTTACCACGTTAAATTGTGTGTGTATCCATTAGGAAGGTATGTTGTTTGATTCACAAGCTGCCGGCCACCAGTGGACCTACAGGCATAATGATAGCTACCTAACTAACAGTGACGGGTTGAAAACCAATTAACTCTTCCTTCGGGAGTGTAAACTGTATAGGAATCAGTACCTTTAAAAAAAACATTCATATTAAACTCTTTAAAAAAAAAAAAAACACACGTAATTCTAATCAGAAATTCTCAGTAAAAATACTGTTCTCAGCCGTATTTCAGTAAAATACAGGCGACCGTAGTTTTACCCTACTTTGTTATTATCTTTCACGGGATGGTGACCATAATATCACTCCTTTAAAACGGTAAATGCCTGGCTACATTTATTCTAGGATCTTTACAGTTTTTACGTCATTATTTTAAGTGTACCCATTATCTTTATCGGAGGTTACCAATCTTACATTCATACTCTTTAAGTGGTACATTGGATTTAGGACAATAACCGCTATTGTTCAATGCATAATGTAATTTACATTGAGATTGAATAACATAATTACATCATAATATCAATTTCCTTACATCTCTTTCATCATCAATTTTAGGGAGACAGAGGAATCCATAAAAATGCCCAACGGGTACAGAAGAACAAAAAGGTTTGGAACCCGATTCTATAAAACTTTTTCTATAACAAACTTGAGTAATTTCATTTCAAATTCCAACCAATACAGGAAAATATTTCTTGCTTAAATCATATCGCAGTTCCGCTGTTTCTATCGACTAGTTTTATTAATTACTTTGTTCAATTCCTCCCAATCAATATTTTTATCCCTATGATCCTCTTCCACATCAGAATCCACTTCCACTTCATTTATTCTTTATGTATTTATTTATCCACAATACCTCGATCCACTTTTATAATTCTCCATAAGAAACAATGGCTATCAATAAGATCCTAATCTATTTTGTTAATCAATTCCGACCAGCATTCATTTCTTTTACTATTTAAAGGTTTAAAGGCCATTCATGTATGCCAGAGGCAAAGGACAGTGACATTGACCTATCAGTCAAGACAATGACCTACAGTGACCATATTAGATAGGATCAGTGCCAAAGCCCTCTCCAACCAAGCTAGGACCAAGGAGAGCCATGCAATGGCTGCTGATGACTCGGTAGAAAGACCCACAAATTCCCCAAACACTCAACCTTAGCTCACAAGGATGACGAGATTGCAGCGACCAGATGAACTAACGAGTTTGAGTAAGACACAAACCCCAGTTTGGAAATCACCAGGCAAGGACGCTACCACCAGGCCAGCACAATTCCCAGTCATTTATCCTATCCATTTAACATCTATCCACTTCCTATTTTTCTCTATCATCATTTGTATACATTGGATCCCACCCCACCATTCTCGTGCTTCCTTGCCCATTAACAGGCATTGCACTCCAAGAAATTCATAGGATACCATCTATCATCCTTTCATAATCATTTGTTTGTAGTTCCTCATCAATGTCTTCCCTGGGCCCCCTTCTAATCTACCTAGGGGTAAGCAATCTCTAACAGCTCGTCCATCTTAGCTCTTTCTAATCTCCGTGAGTCAAAACACCTCGATTTAAGACTGATGGAGAGACTGTGATGCTGGTGGAAATTGGTCCTAGATTGGCAGACCCCCTTATCCTATGGCAGGACGAGCATAGGCCTAAGATATTTACTCCCAAATGAATAAAATTCCGCGGCCTAACTTCTACGTGTACGGGCCTAACATTAGTTAGCTCATCAAGGATTGGCAGATAACATCAGACTTCTCGTCAGGAGATAAAGTTTGGCTCTCTGGTCTGGATGCCTCGCGAGGATTCTGAACAGCGAGATAAGTTATCTCGCCTAATGGGACTGGGAGAGTGATGCTGTCTGTCTGTCTGGATGTAGGAGTACGTATGGAGAGTGAAGTCGATGCCTCATGTACATAGAATCCGGGAGCTATCGTAAGGGATATATGGGCTAGCTGGGATGGGATGCGGGATAGGATCAGCTACGGGAGAAGGATAGGACCTGCTACAGATGGCGTAGGGAATGACAGTTGGATGGGCTGGTTCTAACAGGCCTTGAAATCCGTAAATAGGTATTTTATAAACTTAACAGATCTTATTTTCTCATGTATATTTCTAGGCACGGTGGGGGGGGGGGGAGGGTAGGCTACCTCTCCCTGCGGATATGTGGGTGTTGAGAGCTTTGAAATCTTTAAACCTTGATATATATCTCATTTTACGATGATGATTGGCCACGTTGTGTTTTAAATATGTAGAGCAAATATTTGATTACGAACGGCTGGCTTTTAGACCTTTAAAAGCATCTTATTTTATAATGTATGAAACAATCAACTTTATAATTCACCGTAAAAAAATACACAATTTTCCTCACTTTTGCACGTAATGTTTTGAACCGTTAATTATATATAGGTATAGATGTTGCTGAGGTTGTTACTGAGCAAGACAAAATAGTGAGCAAAAATCCAAGCAAAGCACAATGAAACGATGTATTCATTTATACTAACAAAGACCTTATATCTTATAGGGTAATACCTAAAATAATCGATATGAAATAAAACAGCAATGAATTTAGCTATAGATAATAGTTTTAAGTAAAAATTAACATTTGCATAAGCAAACTACGAAAAAAAAAATCATTTATATAATCAACTCCAGATTAAACTAAAGTGAGCAAATAAATAACTTTTAAAAATGATATGCATATCCATGTATATCAAATCAACCTAAATGAAAAAAAGGGAATCTATGTATACTTTACTTGAATAATCACATTAGAGATATACCAAGATATACTAAATAAAGAATATATAATCTGAATCTTTACATACTTTTTTATGAAATACTTTTCCATCAGGAACATAAACCCAAAGAGTTATATAAACACTAATTATCACATCTAAGATATGAAAACATACTAAAGTATATATATATATATATATATATATATATATATATATATATATATATATATATATATATATATATATATATATATATATATATATATATAATATAAATCTTAAAAACTCTATTGTGGAATATCATTTTTTTCAACAGGAACATAAACATAAAAACCTACATATACCTTACACGAATAATCACATCTGAGATATTTCAAGATAAAGTAAATAAAAAAAAATATATATAATCTAATTCTTTAAGTTTTTTTTAAGAAATATACTTTATTTAACAAAAAAAAAAACACACAAAAACCTATATAAGATACACATACATACATACATACATACATTATATATATATATATATATATATATATATATATATATATATATATATATATATATATATATATATATATATATATATATATATATATATATACTTACAAATAGAGTACAAGACACCAATTCAGGTGTCGCGGCCTAAATGCAAATATGTGTGAGTTTCAAAGTTTATTCCTATTGCTCCGGAGTTTTAATATCCTGTCAGATGTAACTGGATCGCATCAGCTTGCACCGGAGATTTCATTCCATGAGTTTCGAAGAAGAAGAAGAAGAAGAAGAAGAAGATTCGTTTACATTGTTAATATTATTATTATTTCTAATGCTGTAGAAAATGGAATGGTGTGGATTTTTAATAGCAATAATATAGGAGAAATTAAAAGCACCCTTATATTAGGTATGGCAAAAATTATGAGGAATAATGATAATAATAATAATAATAATAATAATAATAATAATAATAATAATAATAATAATAATAATAATAATAATAATAATAATAATAATAATACCCTACATAACAAAGAGAAGGTATGAAAGTCTACCTCCATATGTATATATATATATATATATATATATATATATATATATATATATACATACATACATACATATATATATATATATATATATATATATATATAAAATGGGAGAGAGGAAGTAGGCATACCCTGGTGAGTGGGGTTGAAGTTAGGAGAGGGAGGAGTGAGGGGGTTGAATCTGTGTGTTTACATATGTATCTAAATATATAGCCGTCACTTTTGACGGATTGCGTACAATAATAATAATAATAATAATAATAATAATAATAATAATAATAATAATACTAATAATAATAACTCTGAAAATATAATAGCATCAACAATAAATGTTCAATAAGGAAACAGGATTCTACATATTTTCAGCATCATAACATTTATAATCTGTTTATACCATTATACTAAAGACCTTAGGTAACCATTTTTATTATCATAGTACAGTACTACATAACATATGTAGATTACAGTATATTTCATAATACCTTTAATATTAGGAAATTCAGAGGAAAACAATATTACAATATAAAGAATTTTTTATTTTGAACAAACTGATGACGACTCCATTAGAAAACAGAATTCTATATCATGCCTTTATGTTTTCATAAAACAAATTTTTCATGGACAACAATATTCTATATTATGTCTGTATATTTTTGTAAAAATCATAGTTTATAGTTTTTCTATTGATATGTCTTTACAATAAAGCGTTTAGAAAATATACTGTAATGTACATACTCATTAAAGTATTGTTCTATAATATTGAAAATGATCGACTAACCTCTCCATTTTATGTCAAAGTTTATGGTGATGAAAATGTTTAAATGCATATTATCACTATCATTATCAATATCTCTATCATTATCAATATCTCTGTCACTATCAATATCAATATAATATTATTATTATTATTATTATTATTATTATTATTATTATTATTATTATTATTATTATTATTATTATTATTATTATTATCATTAGCTAAGCTA
>NC_090749.1:56418936-56421436 GCF_036898095.1 Palaemon carinicauda | reverse complement strand
GAAGAACATACCACAACTTGGTCACAGCTGGAATAAAACTTTTACAATACTTTGTAGTGAATAAAACTTCTAAAATACTTTGCTGTATTAAGCCCTATGTTAGAGAAGGGTTAACCGTTATAATTAACAAACAAGTGCGAGTGAGCTTCATAAACCACAATATTCTAAAAACTTCAGAAATAATTAAGTTAAAGGAATCAAAAAAAAAAATAAACTTAACATGATATAAGGGTTGACACACTGAACATTTTTACATTAATTTTTCGAATTTGTGTTGATTTTTTTTTTATCTTGCATCGACCATAATTTTTAAATATTATTCAGGCATTCAATTTATCTTTTAACCAAACTTCAAAATCAAATAGATATTTATACTCGAGAATAGCATTGTTTTTTAAATAATCTAATGCAAAACCCGGCAGACTATATTACGTTGATTTCAACATTTGTTGCAAATATGTATTTGCCAGCGTATGCAAATAAATATTTTCAGTAATTCTCTTGAAATATATCATGCATAGGTCCATGATCAATTAAATTCCATACAGCTTGTATATGCATAGTGTTAATTTTCGACGGCATTTTCTATTGTGTAAATGTACAATTGTAATTAAATCATATATCGTTTTAAACATGAATCATAAGTTTTAAAAATGTAACAGGAAAATAAGGGATGTTAAACCATGTAAATATTAATATTAATATCTAGCAATGTCATTCGCTTCTTTATGGATGTTGCATAAGATATTTTATAATACTGGCCATCATTTCCATTCGGAACTTCCCAGACAATACCATCCTACTCTTAATAAAGGTATGCAGTTAATTCTAACAGTCTAGCCTTCTCCATCATAAAGCTCAATACTGCATAGTACTCGTGAAGTTTGATTCCAGCTACGACCAGGTTGTGCAATGGTCTTACTAATCAAGCAATTGTGGTAACCGATGTGGTAACGTCCCTGACTGGAAAACGCCAAACTGGGGTTCGAGTCCCGCTCAAATTCGGAAGTTCCTTTGGTCGCTGCAACTTCATAATCTTAGCGAGTTTAGGATGGGGGCTCCCGGGGAGCTTATAGAGCTATCTGTTGAGTCATCAGCGGCCATTGCCTAGCCCCCCTTGGTCCTAATTTGGGTGGAGAGGGGGCATGGACATTGATCGTATTTATGATCAGTCTTGAGGGCATTATTCTGCTTGATAGGGCAATGTCACTGTCCCTGACCTTTGCCATTCATGAGAGGCCTTTAAATCTTTAAACTTCATAAATCAAACTTGCTTCAAATGTTTCTATGACACTAATCTCTGCATAGTTTATGTGACATCTATTTTAACGTTGTTACTGAGCTTGAACTAATTTATATTAATTATTCATTACTGTTCATTCACAGGGCTATTTTTCCCTATTGAATCCCTTGGGGTTATAGCTTCCTGCTTTTCCAACTAAGATTGTAGCTTGCCTGATAATAAATAACAAATAATAAATAATAATAAATAATAATGAATAATATATGAATAAATAAAAGATAATGAATATATATAAATAAATAAATAAATAATAATAATAATATATATATAAATAAATAAATGATAAATAATAATAAATAAAAAATAATAAATGATAAATAATAATAAATAAAAAAATAATAAATGATAAATACTAATATAAATAATAAATAATAATTAAACAAAAATTCAAAACTAAAGAATGAAAAATATTCAAAAAACAGAAAATAGAAAAAAATAAACAATATACCATAAACCAATAATAAAATTAATAATAACAAATAATTAATAATAACAAATAATTAACAATAACAAATAATTAATAATAACAAATAATTAATAATAATAATAATAATAATAATAATAATAATAATAATAATAATAATAATAATAATAATAATAATAATAACTGAACATCAAATATTTGACCCTCTGCTGTTGAAAGTCCAACTGCAGTCAGGATCTTCACCCTCCCGGTGTTAAATTTCGCAATGATTCCAATCAATCAATAATTTACTAAACTGGTCCCCGTGTGAGTGTAATCCAGGAAAAAATTGAAGGATCAACTGATTTATTAGTCTATCTTAAACACGCTCTCCCTCTCCTCTTGTCACTTGTCAGCATTGACTGCATACAAAAATTACTTTTAAATACGGTTCAATATTCACTAATCAAATGGATTCATATATTTCTTTCAGCTTAAAAGGGTGACGAATAACTACTGACAAAAAGATGGTTATTTATTTGTGTGATAATAATGTACAAACAACAATGTAAGGTAAAGATAATAAAAACCCAGCCAAATACTAAAGTGATATTGTCTTTAAAAAGTGATCAATTAACTAACTCTTTTTGAGTGGGGATACATTACCGTGGTGAAAGGGTTCATGTATAGATATGATCAGCAAAGATATACAATACTGGTTTAGTTTGCTGTGTGATCTGATTGAGGTCTCTTACCATTACTAATCCGCACTGCCCAGCAAGGTGATGAAAATT
>NC_090749.1:56407141-56418436 GCF_036898095.1 Palaemon carinicauda | reverse complement strand
GCAAAAATACACACTCACGCACACATATATCATAAACTCACATCAAAACCAAATGACAAAAACCAAGAAAAAACTGATACTTAACGTATATGAATACAGGAAAACTGACCCTCGACAGAGACAAGGAAAAGTTAATAAAAAAAAACCCTGGCCAGGGATATAAATGACTTTTTCTGAAAAGATTATAAAGAAGTCCTCTACGAGAAAAGATGTCTCCTTTATGGGAATCAAAATGGCACCCGAGTGAGAATATAAATGAAATGAAAATGACCTCTAGACTCTAGAGAGGCAGCGAATGTACTGACGCTGCTGAGTCACTCAGTGCTAGATAGAAATGGCCTCTGTGAGGGGGGGGGGGGGTAAAATAGCCTTTGAGATTTAGATGCACTCTAAGTGGGAGTTAATGAATAAATGGCCTCTAAAGAGGAAGTTAATGTTGAATTATGTGACAACTAGTGTGTGCCACCCGTCAACTATAATGGCTAAATAATTAGATAGATATGCACATAAACGCACCCCTCTTTCATCAGGGTGTGATTACTCACTCTTACCCCTCCCACACGATGACTAGAAAAAACTGTGCAACAGATTATATATATATATATATATATATGTGTGTGTGTGTGTATGTGTACATATACATACATAAATATATACCTGTACACACACACACACACACACACACATATATATATATATATATATACCTATATCTATCTATCTATATATATATATATAAACATATATATGTGTGTGTATGTATATGTATGTGTGTATATATATATATATATATATATATCCCGACACTTGCTCTTTATTCAAAATGTCTCCAATAGAAGTTACTAAAGATGAAGATAAATCGCCGTTTAAATGCTAGAATTAAATAGCCTTTTCATATCAAGTAACCTCTCAGAAATACTAGAAAATTCCTTAAAAAGAATTCAAATGATCCCTGAGAACGAAAGCCAAAATATAAAATCAAACCATTATTCTCTAGTCTTGGGTAGTGTCATGGGCTCTTTTCTATGGTCTTGCAATGTCTTGGTTTAGAGTTCTATTGCTTGAGGGTACGTACACTCAGGCACACTATTCTATCTGTTTCCTTATTTCCATTCCTCACTGGGCTACTTTCCTCGTTTGAGCCCTGATATGCCTTATAGCATCCTGCTCTTCCAATTAGGGTTGTAACTTAGCTGGTAATAATAACAATAAAAAGCTGCATAGTTTTTACGAGGGCAGAGTAAGCCTGCCCACCCACACCTCAAAATAATTATATTTCGTAATTTTCAAATAAGTTACAATCACTTCCATCTTATAATCCAATCATTGCTGTCAATTAAAAGATCAATCTTTGGAAGAAATCCTGGTAACAAACACAGTAACAAACACGGTATAAAAAAAATACAATTAGAACGAAGAGCAAATACCTCTACGGGAGGACTTACAAATTCTTTCACGGTCAGATAACAGCTCAGAACTTTGAAATATTTTCCGTGAAAATTTCCTGAAAAATAAGTTAGAGAGAGAGAGAGAGAGAGAGAGAGAGAGAGAGAGAATGGACAAAGCTTAATGGATTGAATGTAAAGATGAAATAGAAGCAGAGAATACAAAGAGGATGAAAGGGAAGTGATAGTATGCATTAAATGGGATGAGAGAGAGAGAGAGAGAGAGAGAGAGAGAGAGAGAGAGTGAGAGGGAGAGAGAGAGAGTGAGTCTAAGATGAAATATCAACCTAGGGAAATGAACAGCCATACGTGGTTTAGTTTATAATTATTTTCTAACTTTTTGGTTTTTGAAAAAATAGGTACTGAATCTGAAGAAATGGACGTTGTTCTTTGAATTTTCTCTAAATACACACACGCACACACACACACATACACGCGCACACACACACACACACACATATATATATATATATATATGTAAATATATTTATCTATCTATCTATCTATATATATATATATATATATATACACATTATATATATATATATTATATATATATATATATATATATATTATATATATATATATATATATACGTCAAAACGTGGGAGAAATAAAAGTGTTATCATAAAAAAGAAACTGACCAGACGAAAGTGTAAAGGAGCTTCAAGGAAAAACGATTTTGACGGGGAAGTAAACGCTGGAAAAATTCACTGAACAGCTGGTTCTCAGAATAAGTGAATTTGGACGTGAATGGTGCAAAAGCTGGAAGTGTTTAAAATAGAAGAGAGTCAGAGCTGAGGGATGCACTTCTTGGAATGGTTAATATGATTGAATTTATGATCAGACTACTTTTGGAATTGACTTATGGGGAAGAGACATGTTGCAAGGAAGGAGATGAGGAAAGGAAAAACGCTAGATCATGGAAATACAAGATGTTGCATTATGGTGGTATATTCTGACTGAGTGGCTGACCAGAGTTTTTAAGGTTTCGAGTACGGGAAAGGTGCCTAAAAAAAGGGTAAAATGAACGGTTGTCCTCTGGTATGAAAGTGAAGATGATTACTGGAACTAAGATATCATTTGGTGAAGCATCATTCAGTTTCCCAAAAAAGATTATCCTCCTATCCTGATGGTGAAAGTAAAACAAGTTGTAGTGGCCGATGCGGTAACGTCCCTGACTGGTGAACGCCAGACTGGGGTTCGAGTATCACTCAAACTTGTTACTTCCTTTGGTCGCTGCAACCTCACCATCCCTGTGAGCCTATAGGTCTATCTGCTGAGTTAGCAGCAGCCTTTGCCATGCCCTCCTTGGTCCTAGCTTGGGTGGAGAGGGGGCTTGGGTGCTGATCATATGCGTATATAGTCAGTCTCTAGGGCGTTGTCCTACTTGATAGGGCAATGTCATTGTCACTTGCCTCTGCCATTCATGATCGGCCTTTAAACCATTTAACAATGATTAAAGGGAAAATATAGAGGTAAAACAGTGTCTGTTTAGACAAGGATTTAGGTATACATAGATTAGGTGTTTCTATGATATGAAAAATTATAATTAAAAGAGAAAAAAATTCAAATGGCATACTTTGACCTAATCATATAATCGAAACAATAAATAGCTAATTTAGGTATTTATAACGTATGGCAAAGATGATAGGTTGGTAAGAGTAGTTGAATGTCTTTTTTATGATGGAAGTAGAGCATTTTTTTGGAATTATATAAGCAGGATAGTAACTGGAGTCTGATACAATCAATTAATTTCCTTACTCTTTCTTCAGCGTTTTCTTACCAGCCATCGAATTACGACCAAGATCGAGGACCGAGAAACGTGGTGTAACTTCATCTGAATGTATGTCGAACTCAAAATATGATGTTTCCGTAAATCAATTATGACAGCATAATTAATCAACGGAAACTTCATGATATGATATATTACTGTGAATGAAGTGATGCCATAGGTCCTATAATGTAGTGGATAAAACCGGGAAGTTGTGAAGGGGAAGTGGAATGGTTGATAATTGAAGAGGATAATGTACTTCTTACAAGCGACATTGAAAAAAACCTGCGGACGCTGGAAAAGTTTTGATAATGTCTTCATGAGTAAAGTTGAGAGTAAAGGTGAGCAAGATTAAGGTAATGAGAGTAGATAAACACAAAGAGGTGACATAATGAAGGGTAAAAAGGATGGTAGAATAAGGAAAATAGTTGATTCATGGATGTAACTTGGGGTAATATAATGGAAGATAGGAAGAAAACGAAGTCACCAAAATTAGTTGACCTGAAAACGAAGGAGGAAATGTATGAAGGGATTGTTGAAGTGAATAAGAAAGAGAAAAATGAATCTGGAATGAGTATTAAGGAGAGAAGGTTAAAGCTGTTCATATGAACTGATTGTGTAGTACATGATGCATAAAACGAATTGATAGAGAGAGAAATATACATATATGCAGAAGCTATAAAACACTCAACAAGTGAAATTATTACTCACAATTTTTTAGCTGAATTGGTCATGTGGAAAGAACAGGAAGATGCAGGATTGCGTATATGATAGGTGGGAATGTTGCAAAGTGTGTAAAGGGTCTGACAAGGTGCTGATGAGCATTCACTGTAGATTCATGAAGCGACTACATTCAGAAGTTTCTTTTCAGTATATATCTGATTAGGTTGATAAAGGACATGACGTTGACTTCTTATTCATCTCTACAACCTACTCGTGTAATATATATATATATATATATATACACACACACACACACACACACATATATATATATATATATATGTTACGACCCGTGTAGGCCGTAGTTCTGGTTCTTTAAACTTTGATTTTTTTAAAGGAATCGTAGGCAGTACATTATTTATGTAACCCGGTGAACTGAGGGAAAACAGAACCAAAACACTGGAAAAATCTAACAATATTTATTACAATACACTTAAATAAATTCAACCTTGCACCAGGAGTAACAAAAAGCTCCTAAGACAAACAACAATGATTAAACAAAAATGACCTGGAGGACTAATATACAGAGTCCTCTAAATACACAAGGTTGATCTATATCTAAAAATATTAACCCTAACAAAGAAAAACTAAACAGATCAAAAGTATGGCTCATATATTAAGCCGGGCCCACAAATATCAACAAACCACTAACCTATTACTAAACATATAGGAATAAGGAAGACATGAGAAATGAAAAGGCAGAAAAACCTTAAAATTACCTACCTACACACACAAACATTAAAGGCTAAACCAAATACCCAATTATAAAACATAACACAAGGCAGCATACAAATACACATATCACATTAAATTAAAGGCATAAATACTTATGCATTCACATAAAAGAATTATGCTGAGAGTCATAATTTATAGATATATGTACATATCTCAACACTGTATTACCTATCCGTGGAAATACTTATAACCGTACTTATCCATACATGGATTAGATGACAGATAGGGGACGAACGTTCATCAGCATCAGAGGGAGTATCATTAACACCAGGAAAACGGGTTGGGCATATCCGTAACGACGATAAAAAGATCGTAACTTTACCTGGGTAATGACTCCCTACTTTCCTCCTCACGGACCCTTGGTCCACAGACTAGCAGCGTTACAGATGTGATGACGCTCTTGGATCACGGCAATAGTACCTCCAACAGTGCAGGTGTACCGGTTTGAAATTACCCCCTCCAAATCTTACCCCCCGGTAATTTGAAACCGGATTCAAACTACCGGGGGGTAACTTGATACCGGTTTCAAGCTACCCCCGGGGGTAATTTGAAACCGGTTTTATGCTACCCCCCTGGTTTCAAATTACCCCCCTCGTTTTTGCGCAGGATCTCATCATTTATGAATATTAATAAATTGCTTTTGATCAGAGTCAACACAATCATTAGGTAATATGTATATACATGTACTGTTTCACCTATTGGTATCGTTTATTAATATCCAGCCTTTATCCGTCTTATGTTTATATCTTAGCTAATAAATGTCGGATATTCCATTATCAGTCATGGGCGCATATTTGACCGAGACAGGAAGACGAGGTGAAATTTGATTTTGACGGTTATTTTTTTCCATTATTTGAAATATTTCATAATTATATTGCAAGCAGATATTATATAAGGTATAATCAACATATTGATCATAAGTATATATGTATACATACATATACATATATGTATATATATATATATATATACATATATATATATATATACTGTATATATATACAGTATATATATATATATATATATACATATATATATATATATGTGTGTGTGTGTGTATATATATATATACATATATATATATATATATATATATACATATAATACATGTATATGTATTTGTATGTATGTTGTAAATACTATATCATTCATGATATCTGTAAATAATTGACACTTTTAATAAAGCAAGATTGTAAGCAATTATAACAGTTTTAATAAAACATGATACAGTACATGCTGTTTGCTTCTACTGTACTTACATTGGTTGTTTGTATACGAAAACACCTGGACTACGGAAAAGTCGTTACACTTTATAGCCCTCTATGGATGACATTGAACACAGCTTGAGTTAATCTCACAACTGTTGTTACTGATTTTAGCCTAAAGGCAGGCAGCTGTGTGTTATCATGGGCTAAATCAAATGCTATTTAAACCATCTTCCAGAATAGTAAGTGATGGATTCCTGTATGGATTTTTTTCTCTGTTGTTGGTCTCGAAATGGAAAATTATTGAAAAACGGTGTCATAATATGTTTAAGAATTTTACCTGAAATGTATCATAAAGAAAAAAAGACCTCGCAACATAGCCACCTGTACATTTCCATGCGGTTTATATAACACTTCTGCCCCTTTGTCATAGCTCCATTCTTTCTTTTTACTCATTTCATCAAATGACAAAACAGCAATACCTAGTAATCGAGACTTCATACTATCTTTAATGTCCTCTGGTTTAAAATGAATCGAGCTAACAGTAGCTTACACAACGTTAATTCTGTCTGCACGACGACATGCATGTTGGTAATTTATATTTGAGCTTTTATTTTTTACGTGCATAGCATCCAAATACTGCGAAGTTACTATGCATTATCAGTGACAGAATAAATGAATAAACAAAGAGATATATGGACACAAGGAGTTCTATTGTTATATTGCAACTATGGGTATGGTCAAACCCATTTTAAGAGCAAACTCGGAGCCCAATAGCGGCATTGCCAGTTCTCTTGGGTCATTTTCAAAGCACACCTGGCTTAGCCGCTTTAATCTATGGGCGAGCCAAGAATAGGAGAAAAGGGTCAACTAATAAGTCATTCACCCGGATTTGAACGGTCTAAGAATATAATCCTTTAATTTGATACTCTCCCTAAATTGTTTCCTTCGTTCTTTTTGTTTGCAACCACGTGGTGACAAGTTGAAACTCTTAAATATAACAAATAGCAAAATTGTTATAAAACGATTATCATACGAACAGAAATAATCTTAATTTTGATATCAAATGAATTAATTTCTCAATTCTGATTGATTATTAAAAGACAGGATTCTTTACAAAGGATTTAATTAACTATGTTTAATATGGTATATTTACGTAGGTGATTGTATTGTTTTAGATTTTATTTAATTAATCGACAAAATTAATTTCTTTACAACAAAGGTTATATTAGCAAACGTGGTTATGGTGACTTCGTCAGATGAAGTTAGTGCTATCACAAAAGATTCAATAAATTAGTTCATTCAGACCATTTTCATGTCTTCCTTTATAATGTTATCAGTATGCTTAATACCCTTGACCCAATTTACCTTGCAAATCTGAAACAAAGTCGTTTTTTATAAGTTGGCTGCATCTGTGACACGTTTGATTGTTTGGTCAATTCCAAATTTAACAATTTCATTACCATTTTCCCATTTTTTTTCCTAATTTTTAATTTAGTAAATATTTTTTTCCATGTAATGCTAAAACAGGGTTCATTATGATGGTTTTGATTTCAAATATTTTTACGGGTAATATCTATCTTTTTTTACTTAATAATTGTTTTGTATAAAGTTAGATGCGTCATAGTTTGTGTTTAACTGAAAGGTAAGGCCAGTTAATTAAAAATTAAAAAAAAAAATAAAATCTCGACAATCACGCGCACACTGAAATAAAATAAAGTTTTACCTCGCCGTGATCAC
The DNA here is from genome assembly GCF_036898095.1 of Palaemon carinicauda. NCBI lineage: Eukaryota > Metazoa > Arthropoda > Malacostraca > Decapoda > Palaemonidae > Palaemon > Palaemon carinicauda. The sequence continues at coordinate 56,410,814 of NC_090749.1, read as the reverse complement.
TAAACCTTAAATGAAAGTCTGTTACTTCAAATATTGTGAATTAGGGAATTATATGACACTTTAGGTCTTAAATACGAAAATATCAACAATCACACGAACAGAAACAAAATAAAATTTTACCTCGCCTTTATCACAAAACCTTGAATTACAGTCTGTGACTTTTAACGTGTCATATAATTCACTAATACACAATTTTTGGTCTTAAATGCCAGATTAAACTACTTTTCCTACTGCTGCGAAGCCAACAATAAATGCATGATACATATTTGCGATGTCACATGAATTATTTATCATTCTGATGAGGGGGGTAACTTGAAAACAGAGGGGGTAACTTGAAACCGGTTTCAAACTACCCCCCCGGTAATCTGAAACCGGTTTCAAGTTACCGGGGGGTAATTTGAAACGGGGGGGTAACTTGAATCCTTTACACCGGGACGGAACGACGGCACCGTCTTCCCGCAGAATCCTCAGGCGGGGGAAAATAACGCCAAGCGAAGGTCGCAAGTGACACATACACTTGCAGGACGTAACAAGCGAGGTGGCTATCGCAGGTGACAAAACCCCTGCATACGTAGTCCGTGATCCAAACAAGTGTACAATTTACCGCGGGTGGCTCAAAGACACCAGCGAAATAATCCTCCAAAGGCACAATTCCTTATGAGGGAATAAAAGAGGCGTCTACCAATGGCTGCTGAATTAGGATACGCGTCTGTGATCAAGGCACGGTCCGAACTGAACATTCCAGGCAGCAGTAGTCTCGTCCACGGCTCTCACTAAACACCAAACACTCGGAAAAAAAAATAAACAAGAGTTAATGGCAATTCACTAATTAACGACGGAGGAGGAACGAAGGTTATCACCGAACTCTTATGAAAAGGGCAGTAAACTTTTACTCCTGCCGAAGACCGAATTTATTTATAAACAATTAACCTACTTTAACATAACAATATATATATATATATATATATACATATATATATATATATATATACATATATATATGTATATATAAACATACAATATATATATATATATATATAAGCAGATGAAAATACACACATTATATATATATATATATATATATATGTATATATATATATAATGTAAATATGTGTATATATATAATATATATTCATATAAATATGTAAATATATCATATATATAAATATATATACTGTATATGTATATATATTATTTATATTTTATATATATATATATATACATATATATATATATATATATATATTATATTTGAAATATATAATTAATATATATGTATATATACATTTATATGAATATATATAATATATATATCATATATACATATATTTACACACACACACACACACACACACATATATATATATATATATATATACATATATATATATATGTGTGTGTGTGTGTGTTTGTACATACATACACACACATAATAATATCCATACAGTCGAGAATTCATACCGTGAAACCTGCATACATCCAACAAACGAACCAAAACATCTAAAAGAGGCCGCCATTATCATCCTCTTTAACTGAGAGAAAAAAAAACAGACAAGACCAATTACAGAACTCCGATTAAACGGTTCATATTCAAAAACACCCTCCAACTGTTCAAAAGCTAAACAGATAAAAGGGGGAGAGGAGGGGGGGGGGGGGAGAGGGAGGAAAGGGGAGGGAAAAAATAACGATTGGTGAAAAAAAGACGGGGGGGGGAAGAGGACTTGGTCCGAGATGTAATCTAAACCTAAAAGATTTTCTCTATAGTTTCTGACGTAAGTGGAGGCTGTATAACGCTATTATAGAGAGAGAGAGAGAGAGAGAGAGAGAGAGAGAGAGAGAGAGAGAGAGACTGACTTTGAATAAAGGCAAGTTTCCTTATATGAAAAAAATAATAAAAGAGGAAGATTAAGGATCGTAGTCGTGTAGAGAGTTTCCGGTTTGAATTTCATTTGAATTTTTCTGTTTGGTGGAAGCGGTTGCTAGTTCGTGATTTATCTCCCCTTTCTTATTGGTGAAATAGTTGACGGTTATGGAATTTCTTTACCTAATTACATAGTAAGAAATGTAATAAACAATGATCATTTGTGATAGTCTACTGGAAATGACCCTGCCTGGGTAATGGTAAAAGAGCCTTTAGCTATGTTAAGCAGCTTTTCTGGGACACTCCAAAATCAGACCATTGTTCTCTAGTCTTTGGTAGTGCCATAGCCTATGTACCATGGTCTTACACTGTCTTGGGTTAGAGTTCTCTTGCTTGAGGGTATAGTTGAGCACAATATTCTATCTTATTTCTCTTCCTTTTGCTTTGTTAAAGTTTTTTATAGTTTATATAGGAGATATTCATTTTATGTTAATATTCTTAAAATAGCTTGTTTCCTAGTTTCCTATCCTCACTGGGCTATTTTCCTTATTGAAGCCCCTGGACTTATAGCATCCTGTTTTCCCAACTAAGGTTGTAGCTTAGCAAATAATAATAATAATAATAATAATAATAATAATAATAATAAATAAATGCTTGATAGTTCCTCGTAGTGTCTGCAACCTTATTATCCTTGTGAGCTACAGATAAGTGTTTTTGGATAGCCTATACGTATACCTCATGAGTCATCCGAAGCTATATCTTGACCCTTTCTGGTCCTAGCGTAGGTGTACTGTGGAGGAGGCTTGGGCGTTGATCATATGTATATAGGGTCAGTCTCTAAGCCTTTCAGCTGCTAGGGCATTGTTAATGTCCTTTGCCTCTGCCATTCATGAGCGACCTTTAAAACCTATAAACTATTGTATCCTCGCATGTCCAGCAAGAAAAAAAAAATCAAACGCAAGAACGAGTATGTGGGCCTTTTACTAAAGGTTAAAGGTGTCTTGTTTCAGTTCCAGATAATCAGAACGTCAGCCGGACAAGCCCAACCCCATACTGTGGTGCCCAAACACAGCAGCGGCCTTCCCGGTAAACACCTTACACTCATTGTCCCAGGCTGGGATCGATCTGCTGCCATGCGAATGCTACGAGAACGCGTTACTTGCTCGGTAAATGTGATTAGATAACTTAGCAAGGTTGAGTGGGGCTGTTACCTGGTTATATAGGAACATGAGTAGAGATTCTTCATTCCAAAGGGCTTGGAAGGAGAAGAGATTCGATTTATTCTTGAGTCTGTAGGTGAACCTAGCTAAAAATACCTTTAGCATGATAGTATAAGGTATTTTCGTTCTTTAATTTTATGGCTGTGTTATCTTTCGTGATAAGTATATTGTTAATACACTATAATTGAATTCAACAATAAGGTGTATAGAACATGCACTATGACACACTAAGATGTTAGGGATACTAAACAGAAGAAAATCATCATCATCATCATCTCCTCCAACGCCTATTGGCACAAAGGGCCTCGGTTATATTTTGCCAGTCGTCTCTATCTTGAGCTTTTGATTCAATACTTCTCCGTTCATTATCTCCTCCTTAGCGCTTCATAGTTCTCAGCCATGTAGGCCTGGATTCTGTTGTGAATATTACAACATTGCAAGGCACGCTTACAGTCTCTCTCTCTCTCTCTCTTTCTCTCTCTCTCTCTCTCTCTCTCTCTCTCTCTCTCTCTCTCTCTTTTTCCTTAATCCAGCACCAAGTCGTCTCCCAAACTTTAATAGAAAAATAGAAATGCAAAATGACCAGTAAAGC
>NC_090749.1:56392141-56397141 GCF_036898095.1 Palaemon carinicauda | reverse complement strand
AGAGGCCCAGAATACTGCAAGCCAAAGGGTTCTAATAGAGAAATAAGCCCAGTGCTGAAAATATAATTTAGAAAAAATAATAAACTATGAATGAAAAATAATAAAGAATATCTTCAAGATATATTAAGATCAGTAAAAGCCTTATATGGATTACTCATAAAATCGGTTACATAATCTGTTCAACAGACAACAAGATTAAACTTCTCAAGTTCCAATGATCTAACTGCCTGATTAGGAAGATCATTCAACAACTTGGTCACAGCTCGAATAGAACTTCTAGAATACTGCGTAATACTGATCTTTATAATGGAGAAGGCATGACTATTAGAATTAACTGAATTCTTAGTATTACGTGCTGGATGGTACAGCCTGGAAAGATCTGAATGCAAAGGTTGATCAGAATTACGAAAAAAATATTATTATTATCATCATTACAAGCTAGGCTATAACCCTAGCTGAAAAAGCAAGATGATATAAGCCCAAGGACACTAACAGGGAAAAGTAACCCAGTGAGGAAAGGAAACAAGAAAATAAGTAAACTACAAGAGAAGAATGAAAAATGAAAATAAAATAGTTCAAGAACAGTAACAACATTAAATTAGATCCTTCACGTATAAACTATGGAAACTTAAAAAAAAAAAAAAAAAAAAACTGAGGAAGAGGTACAATACAGAACAGTGTGACCGAGAGTACCATCAAGCAAGAGAACTCTAACCCAAGACAGTGGAACACCATGGTACAAAGGCTATTGCACTATACAAGAGAACAATGGTTTGATTTTGTAGTGCCCTTCTCCTAAAAGAGCTGCTTACCATAGCTAAATAGTCTCTTCTTCCTTTACCAGGAGGAAAGTAGCCACTGAACAATTATAGTACAGAAGTTAACTCCTGGAGCGAAGAAGATTTGTTTGGTTATGCAACATGCATAAAGAACTAACCGAGCAATGGTGCCAGAAGTTAATATCCAAGCCACGAATTAGGAATTAAATAGGCAGCCTTTTTTTTCCAAAGAAAATAGGATGAGATTGAACTGCTGAAGACCAGACAGGAAATCAATATTAAAAACCCAGGTAGACTGAAAATTAAACTTCCCTTCGGATACATTGATCATAAAAAATGTGGAAAGGAATTTCTCAATGTGCCTGATTTTTAATTAAGTGAAGAGGAAACACACCAGATTTGTTTCTCAAAAGTAAATTTGCAGTTCAGAATCACACCAAGGGTCCTAATTGAGTTGTACAGTATCTACTTAAAGATATAGTTAGTACAAATACCTTGATGTTGAGAAGATACTGGCCTTAACCTAATAACAATCATATTGAGTTTTGTTACTGTCACAAAGTATCTACACACTCTCCTTCATTCATGATCACTTACACAACCCGACCGACATATATATATATATATATATATATGTATATATATATATATATATATATGTATGTATATATATACATATTTATATATATATACATATATATATATATACATATATATATATATATATATACATATATATATATATATATACATATATATATATATATATATGCATATATATATACATATATATAATATATATATATATATATATATATGTATATATATATATGCATATTTATATATATATATATATATATACATATATATATATATATATATGTGTGTATGTATATATATATATACATATATATATATATATATGTATACAGTATATATGTATATATACATATATAAATTATATATATATATATATATATGTGTGTGTGTGTGTGTGTGTATGTCTGTGTGTGGTTTTTTGGGTTTTTTTTATGTGCGCGTGTTTGCTTGGAGAGAGAGAGGCCACGCGTATTGTAAACCGAATCTTGCAATTCCTTGTCCGAAACCCTTCGTTTCGACTTCGCCAATGAAGTGTCTAAGGCATACGAACGAAAAGGCATTGAGTACATCGAACAAACGAACGCATGAACGAACAACAACAATCCTCCCTTGTCCGATTTAATTTTTCTTTACCGCTGTTGGGCTTAAGATATTTTTCTATTTCTTTTTACTGTGTCGTGGTCACAGCCACAACGGAAAAGAACACGTAACCCTACGCTATAGAGAGATTCAAGGGTTAAAAAAAGATTATTTTTCTTTTGCATTCGTTATTGTTCGCATTGTTTTCATGCATGAGTGTTGTTTGGCTTTGCTTGGTTCACTTTTGGTAGGATATTGTTTTATTCGGCTTTCCTTTATAGGCCAAAATAATAATAATAATAATAATAATAATAATAATAATAATAATAATAATAATAATAATAATAATAATAATATTCATCCTCATCTCCATTAATAATAATATCATTATTATTATTATTATTATTATTATTATTATTATTATCGTACGCGATCCGTCAAAATGACGGCAAAATTTTTAGGTAGATTTACACGCACACATTTAACCCTTACTGACACCCTCTCAATAGGACATAACTACTTCCTCTCCACGCCAGCCCTACCCGAGGGACGGGGGACCAAGTAGTCATACGTTTGGCAATGCCGCTCATCATCACATAGAATATATATATATATATATATATATATATATAGATATATAGATAGATAGATAGATAGATAGATAGATAGATAAAATTGAAATAGATAGATAGATATAGATGATAGTCAGAGATATATTTAGCCCCTTTTTTGAGGGAGATTATTATTACTATTAAAATTCATGACTATATATCTTTTTCCACAAATTCATAAGAACAAAATCGAAATACCAAATTTGAAAATATTCACAGGAAATTTTTTTTTTATTCCGGGTTTCTAATTTAGAAATTTCTGCATAATAAAAAGAGTAAGTGTCCAGCTATAAATATATATATCTATAGAAATAGATATATACTGTATATACACATTTCTTTCAAGTCACGTTAAGATATACAAATCATTACTTAAACCTATATCCAACTCTTAAACATAATGATACTTATATATACATATATTCATATTTAAGCACATCTATCTTATTTCTCTTCCTCTTGTTGTGTTAAAAGTATTTATAGTTTATATAAGAGATATTTATTTCATTGTTACTCTTCTTGAAATATTTAATTTTTCCCCAAGTTTCCTTTCCTCACTGGACTATTTTCCTTGCTGGAGCCCCTGGACTTTTGGCATCCTGTTTTTTCAAATAGGGTTGTAGCCTAGCAAATAATAATAATAATAATAATAATAATAATAATAATAATAATAATAAACATCTCACAAACCCACCAGCAGCATTTCTGGGAAATCTCAAAGGCCTTCAAATAAATGTATTATTAAAGCTGTCGCTCCAACTTGTCAAATATCTCATTTCCAAATGTGCCTTTGGCCGTACAACAAATTAAATCCGATTTCATTCAATGTGCTTTTACCTCGTCTCTGCCAAACGCAGGATTCAGCTTGCATACAGGCACTGTCTTTGAAATGCTGTGTACTTTGAAGAAGCTGCTTGCTTTGGGGGGGGGGAGAGAGAGAGAGAGAGAGAGAGAGAGAGAGAGAGAGAGAGTTAAATGTGTCTATAATAGTGTGTATATAATGTGTTTATAAAACCAAACCTTTTCTAAGTTAAATACCTTGACGTGGTGAAAGGGTTTCTGTATCGCTATGATCAGCAAAGTTGTAGTAATTAGGATTATCCGAACTAGGTTGGTTTGCTGCGACCAATCATAAAAAACATCTCCCGCCATCACCAATCTGCACTGGCCAGCGTGGTTATGCAAACTGGCTAAACCCCAGATATAAATAAAGATATGTCTGAGGACTTTGTCCTGCATTGGACTATAAACGGCTGCATATGTTGTTGTATAAATATATGTAGAATGTGGAGCCAGCAAATGTGACCACAGGAATGTATGGTAAGCCCCTTTTATAAACAAGATCATGTTCCTATGTTTCAAATGACATAATTAACTTGCATTCTATTTTAAACTTCACAACAAACACGAAAATAACGACGAATATCCCCATCGTGATGTTGGTATTTCAAGAGGATAAACGTCTCTAGAATACAAACCTGGTGTAAGCACTTAAATCTCTATCATTTCCTTTTTTATAGTTTGAAGATTAATGCTATAACGACAGTGCTTCTTAAGTGTGCTCTAACGCCTGATTAGACATCGTATTTTTATAACAACATTTCAAGAACAACTATCTTCCACACTAATTACTTCATAAAACTGTACACAAGTTGTTGCATAAACAACTTCAATTACCAAATGTGCTGAAAATCATTTTTTTATACCTACACACACTTTATCAACAACACAAAATATGGTAAAAAAAAAAAACCAGAAATTTATTCTGGAACGTTTTCAGAGTTAGGACATTAGATTAATATTTAAGAAAACTTAGATCTTGTGATTGATATTCATGTATAAAGATTCACTTTCGTTATTTATGCGGTCTCTAGTAGTCTAAGCTCTGTAATACTGTGGTCTCTATGAAAATACTGCAGAAGATTTAGATAGAAACTTATCAGGAGATAGTCATAGAATTGGATGTGCCATGACAAGAGTTTTTGACACAACATCTACAAATACATCTGTTTCTCGTCAATTGCAGGGCAAAGGCCTCAGACATGCCATTATTCATGCCTGGTGTTTAGCCAGTTTTCATCACCACGTCAGCCACTGCAGATTGATGGTGGGAGACCATCAGAGACAACAATAATGACTGCAACTGTTTCTAGTCTATTGCAGGACAAAAGCCTCTGACATGTTATTCATGGCTGGGGTTTGGCAAGTTCTCCTCTCCCGCTGGCCAACTGCAGATTTGTGATGGTGGGAGACCATCAAAGACGACGACAACAACAACTGCAGCCTTTTCTAGTCCACTAAAGGATAAGGCTTAAGTAATTTCATTATTCAGGCCTGGGGTTTGGACAGTTTTCCTCACCAACCTGCCCATCGCGGATAGGTGATGGTGGGAGACTTCACTCTGATCATTCACAGCAAACCAACCAATTAT
>NC_090749.1:56379641-56382141 GCF_036898095.1 Palaemon carinicauda | reverse complement strand
GAGAGTTCTATATGAGAAAGTGATTGTACCAACCGTGATGTATGGATAAGAGTTGTGGGGAATGAAAGTGACGGAGAGACAGAAATTGAATGTGTTTGAGATAAAGTGTCTAAGGAGTATGGCTGGTGTATCTCGAGTAGATATGGTTAGGAACGAAGTGGTGAGGGTGAGAACGGGTGTAATAAATGAGTTAGCAGCCAGAGTGGATATGAATGTGTTAAGGTGGTTTGTCCATGTTGAGAGAATGGAAAATGGCTGTCTGCTAAAGAAGGTGATGAATGCAAGAGTTGATGGGAGAAGTACAAGAGGAAGACCAAGGCTTGGGTGGATGGATGGTGTGAAGAAAGCTCTGGGTGATAGGAGGATAGATGTGAGAGAGGCAAGAGAGCGTGCTAGAAATAGGAATGAATGGCGAGCGATTGTGACGCAGTTCCAGTAGGTCCTGCTGCTTCCTCCGGTGCCTTAGATGACCGCGGAGGTAGCAGCAGTAGGGGATTCAGCATTATGAAGCTTCATCTGTGGTGGATAATGTGGAAGGTTGGGCTGTGGCACCCTAGCAGTACCAGCTGAACTCGGTTGATTCCCTGGTTAGGCTGAAGGAACGTAGAGAGTAGAGGTCCCCTTTTTTGTTTTGTTTCATTTGTTGATGTCGGCTACCCCCCAAAATTGGGGGAAGTGCCTTTGGTATATGTATGTATGTAATAATAATAATAATAATTATAATAATAATAAATGATAATACCAATAATAATAAAGAGAAAATCTACATATATTATATATATATATATATATATATATATATAGATATAGATATATATAATATATATAGATATAGATATATATATATATATATATATATATATATATATATATATATATATATATATATATATATATATATATATATATATATATATATATCTTGAGAGAAGAGGTAACCATACCCTGGTGAGCAGGGTTGTAGTTAGGAAAGGAAGAGGGGAGGAGGGGTTGAATCTGCGTGTGTGCATATGTATCTAAATATCTAGCCGTCATTTTTGACGGGTTGCGTACACAAATAATAATAATAATAATAATAATAATAATAATAACTCTGAAAATATAATAGCATCAACAATAAACGTTTAATAAGGAAACACACTTTTACATATTTTCAGCATGATAACATTTATAATCTGTTTATACCATTATACTAAAGACCTTAGGTAACCATTTTTATTATCATAGTACAATACTTCATAACATATGTAGATTACAGTATATTTCAAAATACCTTTAATCTTAGGAAATTTAGAGATAAACAATATGACAATGTATACAAATTTGTATTTTAAACAAACTGATGACGAAAACAAAATTCTATATCATGCCTTTATGTTTTTATAAAACGCATTGTTTATAGACAATAATAATCTATATTATGTCTATATTTATATAAAAGTCATAGTTTATCGTTTTTCTATTTATTTTTCTTAACAATGAAACGTTTAGAAAATATACTGTAATGAACATTTTCATTAAAGTACTGTACTATAATATTGAAAATGATCAATTAACCTCTCCATTATATGTCAAAGTTTATGGTGATGAAAATGTTTAAAGGCATATTTTATCATCACCATCATTAATATTACCATTATTTTCATTATTATCATTATCATTATTATTATTATCATTATTATTACTTTTTAAACAACACCTCTAGTTGGAAACGCTAGATGCTTTAAGCCCAAAGGCTCTAAAATGGAAAAAATAGCCCAGTACGGAAAGGAAATAAGGAAATGAAGACATTACAAGAGAATTAATGCAATCTAAATAAAATATTTTTAACTCTAAAAACCTTAAAAAAAAAAGAGGAAGATAAATGAGATAAAACAGCGTGCCCAAGTGAACCCTAGGGTAAGAGAACTCTAATCCAAGACAGTGGAAGGCCATGGTAGAGAGGCTATGGCACTACCTAAGATGAGAGAACTATGGTTTGATTTTAGTGCCCTCCTAGAAGAGCCGCTTACCATAGATAAAGAGTCTCATCTACCCTTACCAAGAGGAAGGTAACTGCTGAACAATTACAGTGCAGTAGATAACCCCTTAAGTGAAGAAATATTTGATAATCTCAGTGTTGTCAGGTGTATGAGGACAGATGAAAATGTGGAAAGAATATGCCAGACTATTTGTTGTATGTGTAGGCAAAGATAGATTGAGCCGTAACCACAGAGAGAGATCCAATATTGTACTGTCTGGCCAATCAAATGGCCCAATAACTCTCTAGCAATAGCATCTCAACAGGTGACTGGTGCTCTGGCCAACAATAATCTCTTGTTGATTTGTCTAAAAAAAAAAAAAACTTGCATTTACTATTTCTCTAAGTAGATTCCATGAAGCTTTACTGCACTTTCATCTCTATTAAAATAATGGATTTACCAGCATTACTTGAAAAAATTAGTCACTAAATACCACATTTAAAACAATCATATGTAACAACTGAGCAACTTATAAAACA
>NC_090749.1:56372141-56374641 GCF_036898095.1 Palaemon carinicauda | reverse complement strand
TAATAAACATACCATGATATAAGGGTTGACACACTGAACATTTTTCATTGATTTTCCGAATTTATGTTGATTTTTTTTTCTATCTTTCATCGACCATAAATTTTAAAGATTAATCAGGCTATCAATTTATCTTTTAACCAAACTTCAAAATCAAATAGATACCTACACTCGTGAATAGCATTATTTCTTAAATCATATGTGAAACCCGGCAGACTATATCATGTTGATTTCAACATATGTTGCAAATATATATTTGCCAGCATATGCAAATAAATATTTTCAATAATTCACTTAAAATATATCATGCTGTGTTTGCATAGTTCCATGATCAATTAAATTCCGTCCAGCTTGTAAATACTTTGTGTTATTTTTCGACGTCATTTCCTATTGTGTAAATATACAATTGCAATTAAATCATATATCGTTTTTTTAATCATAAATCATAAGTTTTAAAAATCTAACCGGAAAAATAAGTGATTTTAAACCATGTAAATATTAATATTAATTCTAATCTCTTCTTTATGGATGTTGCAGAAGTCTTCCTAATTCGGATCTTCCCAGAAGGTACATACCATCCTGCACGTAATTCTAAGTATGCAGTTAATTCTAACAATCATTCCTTCTCCATCATAAGACTCAATACTACATAGTATTCGTGAAGTTTGATTCCAGCTACCACCAGGTTGTGGAATGGTCTACTTAATCAGGTAATGTGGTAACCGATGTGATAAAGTCCCTGGCTGGTGAACGCCAGACTGGGGTTCAAGCTCCGCTCAAACTCTTAGTTCCTTTGGTCGTTGCAACCTCAGCATCCTTGTGAGTTAAGGTTGGGAGTCTGGAGGAGACTATAGGTCTATCTATTAAGTTACCAACAACCATTGCCTGGCCTTCCTTGGTCCTAGCTTGGGTGGAAAGGGGGCCCTTGAGCGCTGGTCATGTATATATGGTCTGTCTTTCAGGGCATTGTCTTGCTTGATAGGGCAATGACACTGTCCCTTGCCTCTACCATTCATGAGAGGCCTTTAAAATCTTTAAACTTTTTAATCAAACTTGCTCCAAAGGTTTCTATAACTCTAATCTCTTCATAGTTTATGTGACATCTACTTTAAAGTTGTTAATTGATCTTAAACTAATTTTTATTGATTATTCATTACTGTCCATATATTTAATTTCCTTAATTTCATTCCTCATTGGGTTATTTTTCCTTATTGGAGCCCTTGGGGTTATAGCATCCTGCTTTTCCAACTAAGGTTGCAAGTTGGCTGATAATGAATAAGTAAAAAGTAAAAAGTAAAAATAAATAATGAATAATGAATAATAAATAATGAAATAAATAATAAAATAAATAAATAAATAATAATAATAATAATAATAATAATAATAATAATAACAACTGAAAATTAAATATTCATACCCTCTACTGTCAAACGTCCAATTGCAAACAGGGTCTTAATCCTCCCGGTGTTAAATTTCGCAATGAGTCCATTCACTCAATAATATACCGAACTGGTCCCTTTGTGAGTGTAATCCAGGAAAAAATAGAAAGATCAACTGATGCATTAGTCTATCATAAACACGCTCTTCCTCTCCTCTTGTCAGCCTTGACTGCATATAAAATTACTTTGGAATACGGTTCACTATTCACTAATCAAATGAATACATATATTTCTTTCAGCTTAAAAGGGTGATGAATAACAACTAACAAAACGATAAACTGTTTATTTATGTGAGTGATAATTATAGTCACGCTCTTTTTTCCTCCTTTTGCCAGTCTTGACTGCATATAAAATTACTTTAGACTGCATATAAAGTTAATTTAGAATACTGTTCAATATTCACTAATAAAATAGATACGTATATTTATTTCAGCTTAAAAGGGTGACAAATAATCATGTGACAATTAAAGTACAAACAACAATGTAGATGCAACGTAAAGACGATAAAAACACACCCAAATGCTAAAATGACATTGTTTTAAAAAAGTGATCAATTAACTAGCTCTTTCCGAGTAGGATACATTAACGTGATGAAAGGGTTCATGTATAGATATGATCAGCCAATGAGTACTAGCCAGGGCCACAATACTGGATTGGTGTGCTGTGATCAGAATAAAGTCTCCTACCATAGCTAATTCGCAGTGGCCAGCAAGGTGGTGAAAATGACTAAACCCCTGACATGAATAGGGACATGTGTGAGGTCTTTATCCTACATTGGACTAGAAACGGCTGCATTTGTTGTTGAAAAGTTACCCGAACGATAGAAACAAATTTAATCAAACCCTTACACTGGATAAAAGGGGAAAAATATTAATCGATATAACCAAAATCAAAAGCTTCAAAATAGATCAAGTTAGGAAACATAACCAAATCCAAAACAGCTTAAAGTCAAGCTCAGTCAACAATAACACACACACGACAAAATCATTTTCAAACAGTGATAACGTCACCTAAACTTTAGAAACAATAAACTTAATCAAACTTTACATGGGATAAAGGAGACA
>NC_090749.1:56358433-56371641 GCF_036898095.1 Palaemon carinicauda | reverse complement strand
CTGTGTCCTATCTACCTTTGTGAGTAGGGATACCTTAACTTAATGGAAGGTTGGATTTTTGTATCTCCATGATTAGCAAAGCTCTACTAGCCAGGGACACCCAAACTAGGTTGGTTTGCTGTCATCAGACAAAAGTCTCCCACCATCACTAATCTGCAGTTGACCAATGTGGTGGTGAAAACTGGCCAAGCCTCTTACATGAATAAGGATATGTCCTCCAATGGACTAGAACTTGTTGCGTTTGTTGTTGTTGATAGATGTATATATATATATATATATATATATATATATATATATATATATATATATATATATATATATATATTATATATATATATATATATACATATATATATACACCTATATATATATACATCTATATATACATATATATATATATATATATATATATATATATATATATATATATATAATATATATATATGTATAGATGTATATATATATATATATATATATATATATATATATATATATATATATATATATATATATATATAGATGTGTGTATATATTATATATATATATATATATATATATATATATATATATATATATATATATATACATCTATATATATATGTATATATAGAGATGTATATATATATATATATATATATATATATATATATATATATATATACATAAATATATATATATATATATATATATATATACATCTATATATATATATATATATATGTATATATATATATATATATATATATATATATATATATATATATATATATATATATATATATATATATATACATCTATATATATATATACGTATATATATATAGATGTATATATATATATATATATATATATATATATATATAGATGTGTATATATATATATATATATATATATTATATATATATATATATATATATATATATATATATATATACAATATTTGTGCATGTGTTATATATACAGAGATATGTCCACTATATAATATTTTTTCGTTACTCGAAAAAACTTTTTTTGCCCTTCAATTCTTAACTCTGAGTGTCCCGGATTTTCCAATGGCCGGTAATTAATCAAAAGTAAAACCATCGAAATTCTTTTTCTTTCGCGTCCCACTGCGCTTCCAATTATCTGCAAACTGTAAAACTATTTCCTCCCAACATTTTTTTTTTTTTTTTTTATGGAAGAACTCTGCTGTGCAGCATCACAAACACAAAAGCTCACACAGCCTCCTCCCCTTTCCTACAGTAGTAAGGGGTATATTGACTAACAGTTGTGCTTATAATACTTATACTATAAATCTCTCTCTCTCTCTCTCTCTCTCTCTCTCTCTCTCTCTCTCTCTCTCTCTCTCTCTCTCTCTGTCCCCAATTCCATAAAAGTAGTATTGTCCTTAAAGGTGGGTAATTGGGGCCGCGTCAAATACGTGTTTATACAATGTTCTCTAAATTGCATTTGGTCTCTCAGAGCCTGTAATCTTCTCTGCAGAATTGGAATAAATGATTGTGCCCTGTCTCGGTTATTGCTGACTAGAAGGTTTTGGGCCATTTTTTTTTTTAGCATTTTTTAATGTTTCGTTCGGGTGATTTTAATGTATAGATTTTGTCTCCCTCATCCCATGTAAGGGTTGATTAACTTTATTGTTTCTAAAGGTTAGGTGACGTTATCACTGTTTGAAAATTAGATTGGCATGTGTCTGTTATTGTTGATTGACCTTAACTATAAACTGTTTTTAATTTGGTAAAGTTTCGCTCACTTTATCTTTCATGAAGCTTTTGATTTTGGTGTAGAGATTAATGTTTTTCCTCCTTTATCCTTTGTAAGGTTTGATTGAATTTGTTTCTATCATTTAGGTAACTTTTCAACAACAAATGCAGCCTTTTCTAGTCCAATGCAGGATAAAGGCCTCAGACATGTCCCTATTCATGTGTGGGGTTTACCCATTTTCATCACCTTGCTGGCCAGTGCGGATTAGTAGTGGTAGGAGACCTTAGTCTGATCACACACAGCAAACCAACCCAGTATTGTGTCCCTGGCCAGTACATCTTTACTAATCATATATATACATGAACCTTTTCCCTACGTTAATGTATCCCAACTCAGAAAAAGCTAGTAAAACGATCACTTTTTAAAGACAATATCACCATAGCATTTGGCTGTGTTTTTATTGTCTTTACCTTACATTGTTGTTTGTACAGTTTAATTATCACACAAATAAACAGTTATCTTTCTGTTATTCGTCATCATTTTAAGCTGAAAGAAATCTATTAATCCATTTAATTAGTGAATATTGAACCGTATTCATAAGTAATTTTTGTATTTAGTCAAGGCTGACAAGAGGAGAGGAAGAGCTTGTTTATGATAGACTTATTGGTTGATCCTTCTATTTTTTCTAGATTAAACTCACTGGGGGACCAGTTCAGTATATTATTGATTGATTGGAATCATTGCGAAATTTAACACAGGGAGGATGAAGACCCTGACTGCAGTTGGACGTTTGACAGTAGAGGGTTGAATATTTGATGTTCAGTTATTATTATTATTATTATTATTATTATTATTATTATTATTATTATTATTATTATTTATTATTTATATATTATTTATTATCTATTATCTATTATTATTAGTTATTACTTGTAATCTGTTTTTATATTTATTATTATTATTTTTATATATTATTTATTACTTATTATTTATTTATTTATTTTATTCAGTTATTATTCATTTATTATCTATTTTTATTAGCCAAGCTGCAACTGTAACCTTAGTTGGAAAATCATAATGCTATAACCCCAAGGACTCCAATAGAGAAAATAGCCCAATGAGGAGAGGGAATAAGGAAATTTAATATATGAGCAGTCATGAACAATGTAATATAAATTAGTTTGAGGTCAGTAACAACGTTATAATAGATGTCACATAAACTATGAAGAGATTTGTGCCATAGAAACATTTGATGCAAGTTTGAATTTAGGAAGTTTAAAGGTTTAAAGGCCGTTCGTTAATGGCAGAGGCAAGGGGCAGTGACATTCCCCTATCGGGCAGGACAATGCCCTAGAGACTGACCATATATACAGTGCTCAAGCCCCCTCTCCACCCAAGCTTGGACCAAGGAGGGCCAGGGAATAGCTGCTGATGACTCAGCAGATAGAGCTATAGGCTCCCTTAGACTCCCCATCATTAACTCACAAGGATGGTGGGGTCGTAGGGACCAAAGGAACTGACGAGTTTGAGCAGGACTCGAAACCCAGTCTGGCGTTCACCAGCCAGGGACGTTATCACATCGGCTACCACAACTGCCTGATTAGGAAGACCATTCCACATCCTGTTCGTAGCTGGAATCAAACTTGACGAATACTGTGTAGTATTGAGTCTTATGGTAGAGAAGGAATGATTGTTAGAATTAACTGCATACTTAGAATTACGTGAAGGATGGTACTGTTTGAGAAAATCCGAATTATGAAAAATCTGCAACATCCATAAAGAAGAGATTATTATTAATATTAATATTTACAAGGTTTAAAATCACATATTTTTCCGGTTAGATTTTTAAAACTTATGATTTATGATTAAAAAAACGATATATGATTTAATTGCAATTGTATATTTACACAATAGGAAATGCCGTCGAAAATTAACACAATGTATTTACAAGGTGGACGGAATTTAATTGATCATGGAACTATGCAAACGCAGCATGTTATATTTTAAGGGCATTATTGAAAACATTTATTTGCATACGCTGGAAAATACATATTTGCAACACAAGTTGAAATCAACATGATATAGTCTGCTGGGTTTTGCATTATATGATTTTAAAAAATACTATTCACGAGGGTAGGTATCTATTTGATTTTGAAGTTTGGTTAAAGTATAAATTTATAGCCTGATTAATCTTCAAAATTTATGGTCGATGAGAGATAGAAAAAAAAATCAAGAAAATTTGGAAAATCCAAGTAAAAATGTTCAGTGTGTCAACCCTTATATCATGTTATGTTTATTATTTTGATTCCTTTAACTTAAGTTTTTAGAATATTGTTGTTTATGAAGCTCATTCTCACTTGTCAGTTAATTCTAACGGTTAACCCTTCTCTAACATAGAGCTCAATACTGCAAAGTATTCTAGAAGTTTTATTCCAGCTGTGACCAAGTTGTGGCATGGTCTTCCTAATCGGGTAGTTGAATCAGTAGAACTTCAGAAGTTCAAACTTGCAGCAAATGTTTTTATGTTGAACAGGTTGACATAAATCTGTCTTCATAGTTCATATATGACAAATCTATTTCAACGTTGTTGCCGATCTTAGAATGTTTTATAATATGTATTCATTACTTCTCATATATTTTATTTATTTTCTTATTTCCTTTCCTCACTGGGCTATTTTTCCATGTTGGAGCCCTTGGGTTTATAGCATCCTGTTTGGGTAATATTAAAAACAATAATAAAGATAATAATAATAATGATTATTATTATTATTATTATTATTTTTATTTATCATTATTATTATTATTATTATTATTATTATTATTATTATTATTATTATTATTATTTATCATCATTATTATTATTATCATTATTATTATTATTATTATTGTTGTTGTTTTTGTTGTTTTGATCTCAATCGGAAATGTATAACTACTTTCATAGTTTTACAAGCTTTTACCACTGGTAAATACACATTTAATCCATTACCGAAAGGTGTATCTCCCATTACTTATATTACTTTATGAAATAATATTAATCCCTTTGCCTTATAAAACTTCTCAAACTTTACCAGATTCTCGATTAGGATAATAGAAGGTTTATTTCAGGGATGTGCAACCTTTTCGAAAGGAGGGCCTCTAGTCAAGAATCTCATGTTATGGAGGCCCTCACATAGAGGCCCCAGTAAAACCTCAATTTCAAAATTAGTTTTGCATTTCTAACTAATGAAAAACATTCTTTAGTAACATAAGGTTTCACACATGAGAATGTAATATATAATGGAAAATAAGATAAAAGTTCTCCTTTCATTTATACCAAGGGAATTATCTCAAGAACTAAGATTCTTTACATTCCCACCATAAAGTAAATACTCCTTAATTCTCACCCAGCTACCCATCTGAAGTTTATATGGATATTTCTCAGGGGGTAATTATTATTAGATATGACTGTAATACCATATTTCAGACACTGCTCATCGCTTATCACGGGGTTGTTTAATGTTTGGAAGTGGGCTGTGTTTTGACTTCTGTCCTGTGATCTCCACAACTGTAATTTGTTCTGAAACCCTTTGATCAGAGAGCACATGAAGGTCATTGGGTTGATATTTCCCTTGAAGGATAACATTCATGGTACGGAGATGGTCTGTTATACCTACAAAAAAAAAAAAAAAAAAAAAAAAAATGCTAAGCATACTTCCATTTATTATCATTCATTTTAGGGATTGAGTTATCCTTAATGTCTACGAAGAGCACAAGTTCATTCAAAAGTTCATATGCCCCTTTCAGCATTTCTTCCTTACTAAGCCACCGGATTTCGCAAAAACACTTAACATCACAGTATTGTGATTCAATGTCTGCTAGTAACCTTTTAAATTGGCGATGATACAGACCTTTTGACCCAACGAAGTTAACTGCTTTCACATGAACATTGGTTACATTTAGTAGATAGTATGTTGTCCAGGGCACCAACCACCCTTTTGAGATACTATCGCTAGAGAATTATGGGGTTCTTTGACTGGCCAGACAGGACTACATTGGATCCTTCTCTCTGTTTACGGTTCATTTACCCTTTGCCTAACCACCCACAGAATAGTCTGGCCTCTTCTTTGCATATTCTCTGTCCTCATTCACCTTACAACTCTGAGACCACCAAACATTTTTTTTTTTCACTTAAGGGGTTAACTACTTTACTGTAATAGTTCAGTGGCTACTTTCCTCTTGGTAAGTGTAGAAAAGGGTCTTTAGCTATGGTAAGCAGCTCTTCTAGGAGGACACTCCAAAATCAAACCATTATTCTCTAGTCTTGGATAGTGCCATAGCCTCTGTACCATGGTCTTCCAGTGTCTTGGGTTAGAGTTCTCTTGCTTGAGGGTACACACGGGCACACTATTCTATCTTATTTATCTTACTCTTGTTTTATTAAAGTTTTTAAAGTTTACATAGGGAATATTTATTTTAATGTTACTCTTCTTAAAATATTTAATTTTGCCTTGTCTCCTCCCTGTTGGAGCCCCTGGACTTATAGCATCCTTCTTTTCCTACTAGGGTTGTTGCTTAGCAAGGAATAATAATAATAATAATAATGATAATATTAATGATAATAATAATAATAATGCTAATAAACAACAACAATAATAACAATAACAATGTGGAAAGTTTATTGTATTTGCTCACAAAATTTCCAGGTGTATAATACAGTACAGGACAATAAATGAAGGGAGTTAATATTTTGAGACTCCATTTCAGTTCTACCAGATATTCTTCTTACCTGCCACCGTAGGAGCCCCATACGTTGTAATACAAACTAAATTTTCATAATCCTGTCCAGACCTTGCTAACACAGCTATTATTATGGGTGAAGGGTATGCCTGCCTCTCTCTCTCTCTCTCTCTCTCTCTCTCTCTCTCTCTCTCTCTCTCTCTCTCTCTCTCTCTCTCTCTCTCATGGCCGCTGATTATTTAGATAGATATGTATACACACGCGCACACACAGATGTTCAACCATTCCTACCACCACCCCTTTCCCAACTACAACACGGCAGTTTGGGGAATTTGCGGGAGGTTGTTGTTTTCAGAGTTGTTGTTATTCAGCGTTACAGGAAAATGTGTGTGTGTATATATATATATATATATATATATATATATATATATATATATATATATATATATATATATATGTATATATATATATATGCATATAATTCATATATATATATATATATATATATATATATATATATATATATATATATATATATATACATAGAGAGAGAGAGAGAGAGAGAGAGAGAGAGAGAGAGAGAGAGAGAGAGAGAGAGAGAGAGAGAGAGAGAGAGAGCTTAATTATATAGGAGAGATTGTTATCATTTATTTTAAGTATTATTATTATTATTATTATTATTATTATTATTATTATTATTATTATTATTATTATTATAAATTCTAGATGTTTTTAGTTTACAAGAACACAAATTTGAAAATATTTATTTTTCTCCATTATTAGAACCAACTTGTTATTTTTGTTTAAACTTATTCTTAATACCATTTACTAATTACTGTAAATGAAATTAGAGTATTGTGTAATCATAATTACTTTATTAATATACTGAAGCTTTTTAAGCAAGTTTTGCACTTATTTGCACTTATGATCTTTTGATTTAAATTATTTTTGTTTGTGTGAATGGCGATAAAGATGTATTTAATAGTATTTATTTAATTAAGTTGATGCCATATTAGAGTTCAATAAATCTCTTAATCCCCTATATAATAGGGACAATTGACTGGCTATATATATATATATATATATATATATATATATATATATATATATATATATATATATATATATATATATATATATATATATAAATATAAATATATATATATATAAATATATATATAAATATATATATGTATATATATATATATATTTTGCACATTTAGACGTGTTTTCATATCCAAAATCAGCCATATATGTTAATACCTAAATGTCTGGATTGTCTTATCGACCTCAGGATGAGAGTCCCAAGACCGAACCACTCAAAGACAATAGCTTCTGACCAGCCGGGAATAAAACCCTGATCCAGAAAGCTGGCATGAACAGTGACCTACCATTTAGCCATGAGATCTTTCTTCGTGGCTAAATGTTCATGCCAGCTTCCTGGACCAAGGTTCAATTCCTGCCCGGTCAGAAGCTATTGTCTTTAAGGGGTTCTGCTTTAGGACTCTGATCTCAAAGTCGATAAGACAATCCAGACATTTAGGTATTAACATACAGGGCTTATTTGAATATGAAAACACGTCTAAATGTTCAAAATCTATCATATATATATATATATATATATATATATATATATATATATATATATATATATATATATATATATATATATATATATATATAAATATATATGTATATATATAAATGTATATATATATGTATATAAATATATATATATAAATATATATATATATATATATATATATATATATATATATATATATATATATATATATATATATAATTATAAATATATGATATATATTATATACAGTATATATATATATATATATATATATATATATATATATATATATATATATTGTATATTATAAATATTATATATGTATATATATTATATATATTTATATATATATATATATATATATATATATATATATATATATATATATATATATATATATATATATATATATATATATATATATATATATGTGTGTGTGTGTATTATATACATATATATTTTATTTTTACAATATATCTATAT
Source organism: Palaemon carinicauda (assembly GCF_036898095.1). Lineage (NCBI taxonomy): Eukaryota > Metazoa > Arthropoda > Malacostraca > Decapoda > Palaemonidae > Palaemon > Palaemon carinicauda. The sequence continues at coordinate 56,363,156 of NC_090749.1, read as the reverse complement.
ATATATGTATGTATATATATATATATATATATATATATATATATATATATATATATATATATATATATATATATATATATATATATATATATATTGTACCAACCGTGTTTCACACAATTGTACATAATTCCTTTTGTATATATTATGGTTGTATCTTCGCTCTTCCCTCGCACTAAAACGAACATGAAAATTCAAGTCTGGTTTTTCCTCTGTGATTTTGTCTGTCTTGTGAACTTGTCATGTCCTGTTGCCTTGAGGTTTTGTATATAAGGAGAGTGTTCCACAACAATATAACTCAGTCGTTTCCAATCTGCCTTTGATTGCACAACTCCTCTCTCGGCCCGTCACATTGGTGACCCCGGAAGTCGACTCGCTTCCACCGCCTTCCACCCCCACCCCCTCGCCCCTCCATCGTTGGTACTATGACGGACTCTACGGCAGTTGGCGCTACGGCCTCTCCATTCAAACTTTCATCGTTTGCCAACGGAGAGGCGTTTGCCAACGGAGAGGCGTTTGCTTGGTTTCAGCGCGCAGAAGTCCAGTTTCGTATCGGGCGTGACTCGCTCAACCACCAAAGCGGATTATGTTCTCGCGGCGATACCCGAGGACACCTTCCCAGAAATATCCGACTGGCTTTGTGAACAAGGAGACACCCCAATAGCGTATGACGACCTCAAATCATACCTTCTGCAACAGTACTCGCCGTCGCCAGCCGCCCGTATAGCAAAGCTTTTTCAGCTCTCGCAACAACCGTTGGGGGACCAAAGGGCTTCGCTTGCCCTCAGGGAAATGACCAGTATCGCTCGCCTTCAACCTGCCGCAGACGGCTCTCCTCGTGAGGTGAACCTACTCCGTGCCCTTTGGATACGCCGTTTACCTGAACCTGTGCGCGCTGCCATACCCGATGTCGATAGTTTACCCATAAAGGACTTGATGACCAAAGCCGACGCCCTTATGGACAGCCACTTCAAGACCTCCATCAACGCCTCCACCCCTGACGACGATGATGCCTATTCAACGTACACCGAAGCTGACATGAATGCCGTAGGACATACACGCCTACCCCGTGACGTGCCGAAGCGGCGACAAAGCCGCCCACCACCCACCAATCGCTCGCGCCCCAACGAACGACTTCTACAGCCACTTACTACCTCCCATCCACCACAGTTTTGCTACTACCACTTCAGATTCGGGGCAACCGCGAAGAAATATGCCAAAGATTGTCAGTGGCCAAAAAACGTGTAAGTAGGCCATCGCTTGTGGCGGTGGCCTCCCATGTTTCTAATCTTTTCTTTTTACAGGATGCAGGAACGGGCGTGCGATTTTTGGTAGACACGGGTGCTTGTCGTTCTCTTTTGCCAAGGAAACTCTTCAAGGCACAACGTAGTCTGTCTACATCTGCCGACGTCCGCTTGGTAGCTGCCAACGGATCTGCGATACCCACCTACGGTTACGAGAGCCTCACATTATCGTTCGGAAACGGTAAATTCAATTGGAAGTTTCTCGTTGCTGACGTCACAATGCCAATCCTCGGTGCGGATTTCCTCTCTCATTTCCACCTTCTGGTCGATGTCGCCCACCGACGATTGGTCAACGCAGACTCGTACTTGTCGACACCTCTTCAACCCGCCCCCTCTAACCTCGCTCTCCACATCAGCGCACCCACGGATGCCTACGCCCACCTCCTCAAGTCGTACCCGGAAGTTTTCCGTCCAGATCTTCGCCAAACGCCCACGGTTCCTGCCAAGCACGGTATTTATCACCATATCAAGACGACGGGACCCCCAGTCTTCGCAAAATTCAGACGTCTAGCACCGGAACGATTGGCAGCCGCCAAACAGACGTTCGCCGAAATGGAGAAAATGGGCCTTTGCCAAAAGGCCTCCAGCCCATGGTCGTCACCCTTACACATCGTTCTGAAGAAAGACGGCTCCCTCCGTCCGTGCGGGGATTACAGGCGCCTGAACATGCAAACAGAACCGGATCACTACCCCCTCCCAAACATTGCCGATGTAACCTCGTACCTGCACAAAGCAAAGGTTTTCTCTACGCTCGACCTCCTGAAGGGGTATTATCAGGTGCCTATGAACCCAGAAGACATCCCCAAGACCGCCATCACCACTCCGTTTGGCACATACACCTTCAATTACTCCTGTTTTGGCCTTCGTAATGCTGGGGCAACGTTTCAACGTCTCATGGATGGCATCTTAGGGGACCTCCCTTTCTGTGTATGTTATGTGGACGACATACTTGTGTTCTCCTCCTCAAAAGAGGAACACCTCCGTCACCTGCGCATCGTGCTCGACCGCCTGCAACAAAACGGCCTTGTAGTCCGGTACGACAAGTGTACCTTTGGCGCCAACGAAGTGTCGTTCTTAGGGCACCGTATCACTCCTGAAGGAGTCCATCCCCTCCCTGAGAAGGTAGCAGCCGTTCAGAATTTCCCCACGCCCTCGACCGTCAAAGCTCTGCAGGAATTCTTGGGCATGATCAACTATTATCACCGTTTTCTGCCAGCCATTGCCGCCACTCTTGCTCCCCTCTACGCCTCCCTCAAGGGCAAGGCAAAGGACCTGAAGTGGGGTCCCCTTCAAGAAGCAGCCTTCTGCAATGCAAAGAAGGCCCTATCAACTGCTGCGGCTCTCAATTTTCCTATCCCACACGCCCCTCTCCTTCTCTCCACCGATGCCAGCGACGTCGCTATTGGTGCAGTACTCGAGCAGGTGGTCAAAGGCTCGCCTCGCCCATTGGCCTTCTTCAGCAGAAAACTGTCCAAGGCAGAATCGGGTTATTCTACCTTCGATCGAGAATTGCTGGCGGTGCACTTGGCTGTCCGTCACTTTCGCCATTTCTTAGAAGGTACGCCCTTCGTCATTCGTACAGACCACATGCCTCTGGTGCACGCCTTCACTCGACAGTCTGACGCCTGGTCCGCCCGTCAACGCCGACATCTCTCCGCCGTGGCTGAATACAATTGCACCCTCCAATACGTCCCTGGGAAAATGAATCCCGTTGCCGATGCCCTGTCAAGAAACACGTTGGCTGCCGTTCAACTGGGATTGGATTACAACGCCCTGGCTGAAGCCCAACGACAGGATCCAGAGTATCAAGCTTGTAGGACATCCTGCATGTCCCTCCGTTGGGAGGATTTTCCCCTCGAAAACTCCAACACCACCACCCTCTGTGACGTCAGTACTGGTAGACCGCGACCTTGGATTCCTGCTCCCATGCGCCGACAGGTGTTTGATTTCATCCACGGCCTTTCACATCCCTCGTGCCGTTCTACTGCACAGCTGCTGAAGGCAAAGTTCATTTGGCACGGCATTTCTAAGGATGCTAAGGATTGGGTCCGTGCCTGTACTTCTTGCCAAACTTCCAAAGTACATCGACACACGGATTCAGGAGTGGGCACCTTTCCTCAACCTCAGCGTCGTTTCGCACACATTCACGTCGACGTTGTAGGCCCCCTACCCACATCACAAGGACATCGTTACCTGTTTACCGTCATCGACCGCTCCACTCGTTGGCCTGAAGCCATTCCCATGGAAACTGCAACGTCCGCCTCATGTACATCTGCCTTACTCTCTGGATGGATTTCAAGATTCGGTATCCCTGAGCATATTACTTCTGACAGGGGAACCACTTTCACCTCTCAATTATGGACGTCATTAGCGAATCTCCTGGGCATCACCCTACATCACACAACGGCCTACAACCCCGCTGCCAATGGAATGGTTGAACGTTTTCATCGCACCCTCAAAGCAGCTTTGATGTCCCGCTGCAAGGATTGCAACTGGTTTACTCAGCTTCCCTGGGTCCTCCTTGGACTAAGGACCACTCCTAAAGACGCCCTCGACGTCTCGGCAGCCGAAATGGTGTATGGCGACCCGTTGGTCGTCCCTGCCGAGTTTTTTCCTTCTAGAACCTCCTCCGACGATCTCCAGCGCATACGTCATGTCTTGGGAAAATTTACTTCGTGCCGCCAGACTTACAAGCCCCCAGCGAAGCATCACATACCAACGGACTTGCACTCTGCAACGCACGTCTTCCTGCGCAACGACACCAGCAAGCCACCGTTAACGCCCCCTTACACGGGACCTTACCTTGTGATCCGACGCAGTCCGAAAGCATTCCTCCTAAACATTCGGGGCAAAGAAGACTGGGTCTCCATTGATCGTCTAAAACCTGCTTATCTTCTGCCAGATGACCCGCCTACAGCTCGCCTCTCTAGATCAGGGCACCCTATTTAACATGTACAGTATGTCATTTTTAGGGGGGGAGCCATGTACCAACCGTGTTTCACACAATTGTACATAATTCCTTTTGTATATATTATGGTTGTATCTTCGCTCTTCCCTCGCACTAAAACGAACATGAAAATTCAAGTCTGGTTTTTCCTCTGTGATTTTGTCTGTCTTGTGAACTTGTCATGTCCTGTTGCCTTGAGGTTTTGTATATAAGGAGAGTGTTCCACAACAATATAACTCAGTCGTTTCCAATCTGCCTTTGATTGCACAACTCCTCTCTCGGCCCGTCACAATATATATTCGGTCACAGTCAGTGGCCCGGTCTCTCCCCGTCTCTTAGGTATGGGTGAAAAAAAGTAGTCATACGCTGATGAGGGAATATCCCGAGAGGTACACTCTGAAACCACAATCTTCCACAAGTAGCCAAACTGTCGTGTTGTAGTTAGGAAAGGGGAAGGTGGTGGAAAGGATTGAAT
>NC_090749.1:56345933-56353433 GCF_036898095.1 Palaemon carinicauda | reverse complement strand
GCCTGTTAGAACCAACTCGTCCAACTGTCATTCTCTAACAGCTCCTATCCTTCTCCCGTAGCTGATCCTATCCCCCACCCCTTCCCCAGCTAGCCCATATAACCCTTTCGATGGCTCCCGGAAACTATGTACGTGAGGCATCAACTTCACTCTCCATACATACTCCTACATCCAGACAGACAGCATCACTCTCCCAGTCCCATTAAGGCGCGATAACTTATCTCGCTGTTCAGAATCCTCGCGAGGCATCCAGACCAGAGAGCCAAACTTTATCTCCTGTCGGGAAGTCTGATGTTATAATAACTGCCAACTCCTTGATGAGCTAACTAATGTTAGGCCCATACTGGTAGAAGTTAGGCCGCGGAATCTTATTCATTTGGGAGTAAATATCTTAGGCCTATGCTTGTCCTGCCATAGGATAAGGGGGTCTGCCAATCTAGGCCCAATTTCCATCAGCCTCACAGTCTCTCCATCAGTCTTAGAGAGAGGTGTTTTGACTCACCGAGATTAGAAAGAGCTAAGATGGACGAGCTGTTAGAGATTGCCTACAGCTAGGTAGATTTGGAGGGGAGGGGCCAGGGAAGACAATGATATGGACCACAAATAAACGATTTTGAAAGGATGATAGATGGTATCCTATGGATGGCTTTGAGTGTTATGCCTGTTAATGGGCAAGGAAGCACGAGAATGGTGGGGTAGGATTCGTTATATACAAATCATGATAGAGAAGAATAAGAAGTGGATAGATGTTCAATGGATAGAATATATGACTGGGAATTGTGGTGGCCTAGTGGTATTGTCTTTGCCTGATGATTTCCAGACTGGAGTTCGAGTTCCACTTAAACTCGTTAGTTCCCCTGGTCGCTGTAATCTCACCATCCATGTGAGCTAAGGATGGGGGTTTTGGGGAAGCTTGTAGGTCTTTGTGCCGAGTCATCAGCAGCCATAATCTGGCTCTCCTTGCTCCTGGCTTGGGTAGAAAGTGGGCGTGGGCATTGATCATAAGTAATATGGTCACCCTAGGGCATTGTCACTGTCCCTTGCCTCTGCCATTTATGAGTGGCCCTTAAACCTTTAAATGGTAAAAGAAATGAATGCTGGTTAGAAATAATGAATTTAATAGATTTTGATCTTATGGATAGCAATTGCTACTTGGGGAGAATTATAAAAGTGGATCTGGGTTCTGTGGATAAATGAATAAATAAAGAATCAATGAAGTGGAAGTGGATTCTTTACATGAGGATTCTGATGTGGAAGAGGATCATAATGATAAAGATATTGATATGGAGGAATTAAAAAAGTAATTAGTGAAACTAGCCGATACAAACAGCAATACTGAGATATGGCAAATGCTTAACAGAGCTAGGCAAGCTATATTCTCATGTATTGGAAAAATTTTCAAAAGAAATTACTCAAAGTTTTGTTATGGAAGAAGTTTGAAAGAAACGGGTTCCAAACCTTTTTGTTCTTCTATGCCCGTTCGACATTTTTATGGATTCCTTTGTATCTTTGAAATTGATGATGGAAAGAGTTATAATGAAACTGGTATTAAGCTGTGATTCTAGTATTCAATCTCAATGTAGATTACATCATTATTGCTCAATACCGTGTATTCTTTTAGATCTAATGTGTACCCCTTAAAGAGTATAAAGTTAAGATTTGTAACCCCTAATAAAGATAATGGATAATATGAATGGCTTTTAAAGGTGCTTTTTCCTATACAGTTTAAACTCCCGAAGAAAGAGTTATCTGGTTTTCAGCCTGTCATTATTAATGTAGTTGCTATCATTATGCCTTTGGGTCCACTGGTGGCCGGCAGCTATGAATCAAACATACCTTCCTAATAGGTACACACACTCATAGTTTAACGTGGTAAAATGGTTTTTGTATTGTGTATCGCCCTGATCACCAAAGCTGTACTAGTCATGGTCATCCATACTAGGTTGGTTTGCTATGAGCGGTCAGATAAGTCTTCTAACATCACCAATCTGCAGTGAAGAGCATGGCTATGAAAACTGCCCAAACCCTAGCCATGAATAAGGACATGTCTGAGGCCTTTGTCATGAAATGGACACGAAACTGCTGCATTTCTTGTTGTTATTGTTATGAATATATATATATATATATATATATATATATATATATATATATATATATATATATATATATATATATATATATATATATATATATATATATATATATATATATATATCCTCATATAATAAAGGGTAAATGATGCTTTTAGTTAATGGGAATTAAAAGGGGTTAATATACGACTGTGGAAAGAGAGAAGTCGTAATATTCCCCACTTTTAGCGTTGGAGTGAGCGGTAGTGCTTCTCCCGGTCTTATTTAAGGGGCTTTTATGAAGTTGTAATGGTTCTATTTTTTTTTTTTTTTTTTTTGGTGTAGGATGGTGTTTTTTTTTTTATTTATTCTTGTGGGGTTTTAGGATTTTTAATGCGAATAGTAATAATAATGATAATGATTATGATGATGGGGATGATGATAACGATAGTGAAAAAAAGTAACTCTTCTATAAAATTCATAATAATAGTGTCGTGTTATATATATATATATATATATATATATATATATATATATATATATATATATATATATATATATATATATATATATATATATATATATAGATAGATAGATAGATAGATAGATTGATAGATAGATATAGATATAGATGTGTATATGTATGAATAAAGATATATATATATATATATATATATATATATATATATATATATATATATATATATATATATTTATATATATATGTGTGTGTGTGTGTGTATAAGTATATAGATAGATAGATACAAAAATATTTTAGCTAATTTTTACTTCCATTACGTTACATGTTATTCATGTTAGTGTTGTTGTCATTATTATTGATATCAATGTTATCATTATTTTTAGTACCGTCACTATACTTCTTTTTCTTCTTTTTCTTCTTCATCATCTTCTTGTGAGTATTGATTTTGATATTAAATCTAACCTCCCCCCCCCCCCGTTACCCATTTCCCATTAAAGGTCCCACAATCAATTTAGTTCTTTTCGAAAACTGTTGAATTCATCGGAATAAACACTTGATTGAATTCGCTTTGACTTCGAACCGGATTGGACACGAATTTTTGGAAAATATTAGACGCCCTGTAAAATATAAATTAGGTTTGGGAGCATTCAATTAAGGACCAGTTCCGACTAATAGTGGATGGATATCAGCATTTGGGAGTAGTGAGAGAGAGAGAGAGAGAGAGAGAGAGAGAGAGAGAGAGAGAGAGAGAGAGAGAGAGAGAGATTAACATATGAACTACATTTTTCGTTTATGTTTGTAAACTTTATACATGCATATATACTTATATACACACGTGTGTATATGTATAGAATTTATATAAATATATATATATATGTATATATATATATATATATATATATATATATATATATATATATATATATATATATATATATATATATATATATATATATATATGTGTGTGTGTGTATAGACGCACACACAATACACACACACACACATATATATATATATATATATATATATATATATATATATATATATATATATGTGTGTGTGTGTGTGTGTATAGATGCACACACCAAATATATATATATATATATATATATATATATATATATATATATATATATATATATATATATATATATATATATATGATACACAATATGCAGTATATGTATATATATACATATATATGTATATATATAATATATATATATATATATATGTATATATATATATATATATATATATATATATATATATATATATATATATATATATATATATATATATATATATATATTGATACACAGTATACAGTACACACACACACACACACACACACACACACACACACACATATATATATATATATATATATATATATATATATATATATATATATATATATATATATATTTATATATCCGCAAAACAAAGCAGAAACTCCGAGAAGCGCTATCTAAAAATGGTGGTGCAAAGAAGAATGACGACCAGCATAAGTATTTACAGTAACATACTGACATCAGAGTTGTAACGGCTCTTCCGCGTTATCAATCTTATCCCATATCCTTCTAGGCAAGGTTAACCTTATTCGGCGAAGGATAGCCGTAGTTGTAGTTAAGCACGTCCTCGTTATATATACAATATCTTTCGTGATATTCGCTCCAGGGGTAGTAACTTGTATATCACTCGCAGAAATATCCCAAGTACAAAGCTGCCTAGAGGAGCTTCCATCAGGACGACATAGCTTGAGCCCAAAATTGGCCTCTCTGACCTTAAATGTCAGGATGCCAGACAACCTCAAATCAATCGATCAATCTCACCCATAAAAAGATTTTTTCTAATGTCAAAATATATGAGATTTGTAATTATATACATGACAATAACGACAACTTCAGAGGTTTAAATGAAAATTATTTCAGAAAGATTTTAGATTTAACCGTTAATAACACCTACTTTGTATTCAATGGATATTACTACAAACAAAAAGAGGGTTTAGCAATGGGTTCACCTTTATCTGCCACTCTAGCAAATATTTTTCTTTGTTATCATGAAGAAAAATGGTTAAATAATTGTCCATCAGATTTTAAGCCATTTTACTACAGTAGATACGTAGATGATACATTTATAATATTAAAAAAGAAGGAAGATGCGGAGAACTTTTTGAATTACATGAATTCACAACATCCAAAAATCAAATTTACGATAGAAAGAGAACAGGATAATCAAATCCCCTTTTTAGATATTTTAATAAAATAATCAAATATCGGTATAGACACCAACATTTACAGAAAACCTTCTCACACAGGACTCGGAGTTAAATTTTTGAGTAGATGCTATGCCAATTTCAAGTTAAACACATTTAGCACAATGTTTTACTAAGCGTTTAGACTAACGTCATCTTTTGAAAATTTTCATAAGGAAATGTTTCCTGGAGAAATTCTTTTCCAACAATGGTTTCCCATCCAAAATATTCTATTACAAACTCAGAACTTTCCTTAACAGTATATTTTGTCCTAAACCAAGGGAAATTGGTCCAAAAAAAGTTGAACTCTTCATCAAATTACCTTATTTTAATGATGAAACAAACAAATATATCAAAATCAGAATACATGAAATCCTGATTAAATACTTACCACAAATTAAACCGAATTTAATATTCTATAATTACTCCAAAATAAAAAGTTTTGTTAATCATAAAGAAAAGCTGCAAAAGACATTTGAATCAATGGTGGTTTACCTGTTTAACTGTCCAAATAGCCAATTAGCTTATATTGGCTCCACGAAAAAATGCATTTTTTTCTCGTTACCAAGATCACAAGGGAATTAGCAGCCGAACTGGCAGAGCTTGTCCAAACCTTTACAGTCCAGCATACGAGACCATTGCGAAATGGATTGTAAGTGTTCATTCTCTTTGGACAACTTTTCAATAATATACAGAGGTTCATATGAAAATGAAATAAGAATAGCAGAGTCAATTTTTATAAAAATCTAAAAAGCCACAACTTGATCACGAAATTTCTAGTTTTCCATTTGAGGATTGCCTAATTACGCCTTTCCCATTCTAACTTAGAATTTATTTGTTTGTTTACAATATTTATGTACAGCTTCCTCTTTATTGTTTTACTTTTTTTTATCCAGGAACATGATTATGAACACACAGATGTTTGAAACGTCATTTGTTGGTGATGGAAATAAATTTAATAATAATGATAATAATAATAAATGATACCGATATTAATGATGATAATAATAATAATAATGATGATGATGATGATGATTATTATTATTATTATTATCATTATTATTATTATTATTATTATTTGGGCATATAAAGCAAAGCCGAATAGAACAATATCACACAAAAAGTGTACCAAACAAAGCCAAACAACACTCGTGCATGCAAACAATTCGAACAATAACAGATGTAAAAAAATCATCTTTTTAACCGTTGAATCTCTCTCTAGCGTAGGGTTACGTGTTCGTTTTCATTGCGGCCGACCAATGCACAGTAAAAAGAAATAGAAAAATATCTTAAGCCAAACAGCGGTGAAAGAAAATGAGATCAGACAAGGGAGAATTGTTGTTCGTTCGTTTGTTTGTTCGATGGATTCAATGATTTTTCGTTAGTTTGTTTTGGAGATTTCATTGGCAAAGGTGAAGTCAAAACTAAGGGTTTCGGACAAGGAATTGCAAGATTTGGTTCCTACAACTCGCGGTCGGAATCTCTCTCTCTCTCTCTCTCTCTCTCTCTCTCTCTCTCTCTCTCTCTCTCTCTCTCTCTCTGATAGAATGGTAATAAATCTGCAAATAAGTGGGATTATTATGATCACTACACATGCCGTTGATATTAATCCGTTAGGAATTGGTTTTCATTTTCACTCAACAAAAGGATTTTGTTTGTTATTACTATGATATAGCTTGTGTACGTATATACATACACGCACACACACATATATATATATATATATATGTATATATATATATATATATATATATATATATATATATATATATATATATATCTATATATTTATATATTATATATATATATATATATATATATATATATATATATATATATATATATATATATATATATATATATATATATTATATATAAGCCACATTACCAGACATATAACTTCTTGGTCTCCCTGTCCCTCGGGTAGCGGGGAGATAAAACAGTCACACCTGGTGAGAGGGGTTTTAATTAAGAAATGGGAGGGCTTAAAAATTGCATAATATATACATGTGTATATACATGTATATATGTCTGTATGTATTATGTATTTATATATGTATATATATATATATATAATGTATATATATATATATATATATATATATATATATATATATATATATATATATATATATATATATATATATATATATATATATATATATATATATATATATATATATATATATATATATATATATATATATATACATATATATATATATATATATATATATATATATATATATATATATATATATATATATATATATATATATATGTATATGTATGTATAGCGTCGGTCAGGTTGTGTAAGTGTTTATGTGTGTAGGAATATGTGTAGATACTTTTTATGACGGTAAAAAACTCAATATGATTGTTATTATGTCAAAGCCAGTATGTTTTCGACATCAAGGTATTTGTACTAAGTGTTGCTTCAACTACTGTATATACTGTGCAACTCATTTTGAACCCTAGTTGTGATTCTGAACTGCAAATTTACTTTTGAGAAACAAATTTTATCAGTGTCCTTTTCACTTAATTAAAAAAAAAAAAGTCATATTGTGAAATTCTCTTTCACATCTTTTATGATCACAATATCCGATGGGAACTTTAACTTTCAGTCTACCAGTGTTTTGAATATTATTGTCATGACTGGCCTTCAGCTGCTCAATCTCATAATAATTTATTTG
>NC_090749.1:56320501-56330433 GCF_036898095.1 Palaemon carinicauda | reverse complement strand
ACCCGACTTCAGAGTTTATAGATTTGAAATATTTCTTATTTAACTCTCACCCATAAAATAAAAATAAATTGTCTGGTTTTATATATATATATATATATATATGTATAATATATGCATATATATATATATATATATATTTATATATATAAATATAACTATATATATATATATATATATATATACTTATTTAGAAGCTTTTTTATTCGTGTGTTTTTTTTAGTAGTTCGTTTGATCACCCGACTTCAGAGTTTATAGATTTGAAATATTTTTATTTAACTCTCAACTATAAAATAGAGATAAATTGTCTGGTATTATATATATATATATATATATATATGAATATATATTTCTATATATATATATTTATTTCTATATATATTTATTAATTTATTTGTTTATTTATTTCCGTTCATGCTCACCTCTCCCCGTTCATCAGGTAGGGCGCAATAGAGTAGTCATACCCTTGTGAAAGGTGGTGCGTGTGTGTGCATATCGTATACACCATTGGATATATATATATATATATATATATTTATATATATATATATATATATATATATTTATATATATATATATATATATAATAATTATATATATATATATATATATATAATTATATATATATATATATATATAGATAGATAGATAGATAGATATATAGATTTGCTATATTTCTTATTTTGCAAAACTTTCAGACAAAAATTTATTTTGAATTTCGATATTGACGATCACAAAGTCATGGATATTCGGGGCTTAGTAGCAGCCCATTGGAAACATCCTTGCCTGGTGATCTGCTAGACTGGAGTTAAAGACCCACTTAAGCTCGATAGTTTCTTATAGTGTCTGCAACTTCACCATCATTGTGAACGAAGTATGGGGATTTTGGGGAAGCCTACATGTCTACCTGTTTGGGAAGCTACTTCCTTGTCCTCCCTGGTCCTAGCTAGGGTGAAGAGGGTGCTTGGGGATATGATATAGGGTCAGTCTCTAGGTCATTATCACTGCCCCTTGCCTTAGCCATTCATGAGCGAACTTAAACCTTTTGTATACAGAAAGAGACAGTTAAAGGATTAAGGCTTAAGGAGAGAGAGAGAGAGAGAGAGAGAGAGAGAGAGAGAGATAATTTATATGTATCCTCATAGTTATACAAATGTAGAGAGAGAGAGAGAGAGAGAGAGAGAGAGAGAGAGAGAGTAAGGATATAGATCTCTTGATTTTACTCGTCTTCAGTCACGTCCACCATCACGTAACTTTCCTTCTTCTAATCTAATCTCACGTTATCAATGTCATATTTCTTTGAAAATAATAAAGGTAAAAAGCTTCATGATCTTCAAGGATGTCAAAAACCACTTGACAAAAAGAGTCACTCAAATATAAACTCCAATTTTAACTAATTGATTTTATGCTTTTTCGGACTCTTGGAAGCCATTGCAAACTATCCTGAGAGTCAATAGAATTGATGCGTTTGATCTTATAAACAAAAAGACAGAGATAACAGTGGCAGAGAGAGAAGAAGAGAGAGAGAGAGTCTCTGTGTGTGTTTTTGAGAGAGAGAGAGAGGAGAGAGAGAGAGAGAGAGAGATGAATAAAAAACCATATTATCCAATATGATTAAAGCAGCTACGCATCCTGTAGCATTTACTTAGGCAATTAGAGAGAGAGAGAGAGAGAGAGAGAGAGATAGAGAGAGAGAGAGAGAGAGAGAGAGAGAGAGAGAGGTTAAATAAAAAAAACATAATATCCAGTATGAGTAAGGCAGCTACGCATCCTGTAACATTTACTCCTCTGAAATTATTTATCCAATGTGCCCCCAAATAAAATCTAAATTTGCGAAAGAATCGGCAAGAAATTTATAATTTCAAAGGAAAATAAAAATGAGTATTTTGACAAACGACCCGTTCGTCTGAATCATGGGAAGAAAAATTTCGTGAAGATGCACACAGCACTGCAAAGCATCATTATTCAAGGGATGGGATCTGGCCTCATGGAGAGAGAAAGAGAGAGAGAGAGAGAGAGAGAGAGAGAGAGAGAGAGAGAGAACTTGATGTATTGTTTCACCCTGTTGAGAGCAAGTTTTACACCAGCTAGACCTTCTCTCGTTATTAATTATGATGAATTCTGACGGGTCACTTAAGCGTTAATGTTCTCTCTCTCTCTCTCTCTCTCTCTCTCTCTCTCTCTCTTACTCTCTCTCTCTCTCTCTCTCTCTCTCTCTATGTCAGTTGACCAGTAATCAAGTACCCAATTCGTTGCCTTGGTCAGCAGAGAGAGATTGAATTTTAGAGTATCGAGTGAATTGATTTCGGAATTATGAAGTGATCTGAATTTTAAGCTATGGAGTGATTTGAATTTTAAGCTATGGAGTGATTTGAATTTTATGTTATAGAGTGATTTGAATTTGAAATTATGGAGTGATCTGAATTTGAAATTATGGAGTGATCTGATTTTGAAATTATGAAGTGATCTGAATTTGAAATTATGGAGTGATCTGAATTTGAAATTATGGAGTGATCTGAATTTGAAATTATGGAGTGATCTGAATTTCAAATTATGGAGTGATCTGATTTTGGAATTATGAAGTGATCTGAATTTGAAATTATGAGTGATCTAAATTTGAAATTATGGAGTGATCTGAATATGAAATTATGAAGTGATCTGAATTTGAAATTATGAAGTGATCTGAATTTGAAATTATGAAGTAATCTGAATTTGAAATTATGAAGTGATCTGAATTTGAAATTATGGAGTGATCTGATTTTGGAATTATGAAGTGATCTGAATTTGAAATTATGAGTGATCTGAATTAGAAATTATGGAGTGATCTGAATTTGAAATTATGGAGTGATCTGAATTTGAAATTATGAAGTGATCTGAATTTGAAATTATGGAGTGATCTGAATTTGAAATTATGAAGTGAACTGAATTTGAAATTATAAGTGATCTGAATTTGAAATTATAAGTGATCTGAATTTGAAATTATGAAGTAATCTGAATTTGAAATTATGGAGTGATCTGAATTTGAAATTATGGAGTGATCTGAATTTGAAATTATGGAGTGATCTGAATTTGAAATTATGGAGTGATCTAATTTTGAAATTATGAAGTGATCTGAATTTGAAATTATGGAGTGATCTGAATATGAAATTATGAAGTGATCTGAATTTGAAATTATGAAGTGATCTGAATTTGAAATTATGAAGTAATCTGAATTTGAAATTATGAAGTGATCTGAATTTGAAATTATGGAGTGATCTGATTTTGGAATTATGAAGTGATCTGAATTTGAAATTATGAGTGATCTAAATTAGAAATTATGGAGTGATCTGAATTTGAAATTATGGAGTGATCTGAATTTGAAATTATGAAGTGATCTGAATTTGAAATTATGGAGTGATCTAATTTTGAAATTATGAAGTGAACTGAATTTGAAATTATAAGTGATCTGAATTTGAAATTATAAGTGATCTGAATTTGAAATTATGAAGTAATCTGAATTTGAAATTATGGAGTGATCTGAATTTGAAATTATGGAGTGATCTGAATTTGAAATTATGGAGTGATCTGAATTTGAAATTATGGAGTGATCTAATTTTGAAATTATGAAGTGATCTGAATTTGAAATTATGAAGTGATATGATTTGAAATTATGAGTGATCTGAATTTGAAATTATGAAGTGATCTGAATTTGAAATTATAAGTGATCTGAATTTGAAATTATGAAGTAATCTGAATTTGAAATCATGGAGTGATCTGAATTTGAAATTATGGAGTGATCTGAATTTGAAATTATGGAGTGATCTAATTTTGAAATTATGAAGTGATCTGAATTTGAAATTATGAAGTGATATGATTTGAAATTATGAGTGATCTGAATTTGAAATTATGGAGTGATCTAATTTTGAAATTATGAAGTGATCTGAATTTGAAATTATGAAGTGATATGATTTGAAATTATGATTGATCTGTATTTTGAAATTATGGAGTGATCTAATTTTGAAATTATGAAGTGATCTGAATTTGAAATTATGAAGTGATCTGAATTTGAAATTATGAAGTGATATGATTTGAAATTATGAGTGATCTGAATTTGAAATTATGGAGTGATCTAATTTTGAAATTATGAAATGACCTGAATTTGAAATTATGAAGTGATCTGAATTTGAAATTATGAAGTGATATGATTTGAAATTATGAGTGATCTGAATTTGAAATTATGGAGTGATCTAATTTTGAAATTATGAAGTGATCTGAATTTGAAATTATGAAGTGATCTGAATTTGAAATTATGAAGTGATATGATTTGAAATTATGAAGTAATCTGAATTTGAAATTATGGAGTGATCTGAATTTGAAATTATGGAGTGATCTGAATTTGAAATTATAAGTGATCTGAATTTGAAATTATGAAGTAATCTGAATTTGAAATTATGGAGTGATCTGAATTAGAAATTATGGAGTGATCTGAATTTGAAATTATGGAGTGATCTAATTTTGAAATTATGAAGTGATCTGAATTTGAAATTATGAAGTGATATGATTTGAAATTATGAGTGATCTGAATTTGAAATTATGGAGTGATCTAATTTTGAAATTATGAAGTGATCTGAATTTGAAATTATGAAGTGATCTGAATTTGAAATTATGAAGTGATATGATTTGAAATTTATGAGTGATCTGAATTTGAAATTATGAAGTGATCTAAATTATGAAGTGATCTGAATTTGAAATTATGAAGTGATCTGAATTTGAAATTATGAGTGATCTGAATTTGAAATTATGGAGTGATCTAATTTTGAAATTATGGAGTGATCTGAATTTGAAATTATGAGTGATCTGAATTTGAAATTATGGAGTGATCTAATTTTGAAATTATGAAGTGATCTGAATTTGAAATTATGAAGTGATATGATTTGAAATTATGAGTGATCTGAATTTGAAATTATGGAGTGATCTAATTTTGAAATTATGAAGTGATCTGAATTTGAAATTATGAAGTGATATGATTTGAAATTATGAGTGATCTGAATTTGAAATTATGGAGTGATCTGAATTAGAAATTATGAAGTGATCTGAATTTGAAATTATGAAGTGATATGATTTGAAATTATGACTGATCTGAATTTGAAATTATGGAGTGATCTAATTTTGAAATTATGAAGTGATCTGAATTTGAAATTATGAAGTGATCTGAATTTGAAATTATGAGTGATCCAAATTAGAAATTATGGAGTGATCTAATTTTGAAATTATGAAGTGATCTGAATTTGAAATTATGAAGTGATCTGAATTTGAAATTATGAGTGATCTGAATTTGAAATTATGGAGTGATCTAATTTTGAAATTATGAGTGATCTGAATTTGAAATTATGAAGTGATCTGAATTTGAAATTATGAAGTGATATGATTTGAAATTATGAGTGATCTGAATTTGAAATTATGGAGTGATCTAATTTTGAAATTATGAAGTGATCTGAATATGAAATTATGAAGTGATATAATTTGAAATTATGAAGTGATCTGAATTTGAAATTATGAGTGATCCAAATTAGAAATTATGGAGTGATCTAATTTTGAAATTATGAAGTGATCTGAATTTGAAATTATGAAGTGATCTGAATTTGAAATTATGGAGTGATCTAATTTTGAAATTATGAAGTGATCTGAATTTGAAATTATGAAGTGATCTGAATTTGAAATTATAAGTGATCTGAATTTGAAATTATGGAGTGATCTGAATTTGAAATTAGGGAGTGATCTGAATTTGAAATTATGGAGTGATCTAATTTTGAAATTATGAAGTAATCTGAATTTGAAATTATGGAGTGATCTGAATTTGAAATTATGGAGTGATCTAATTTTGAAATTATGAAGTGATCTGAATTTGAAATTATGAGTGATCTGAATTTGAAATTATGGAGTGATCTAATTTTGAAATTATGAGTGATCTGAATTTGAAATTATGAAGTGATCTGAATTTGAAATTATAAGTGATCTGAATTTGAAATTATGGAGTGATCTGAATTTGAAATTATGGAGTGATCTGAATTTGAAATTATGGAGTGATCTGAATTTGAAATTATGAGTGATCTGAATTTGAAATTATGGAGTGATCTAATTTTGAAATTATGAGTGATCTGAATTTTAAATTATGAAGTGATCTGAATTTGAAATTATAAGTGATCTGAATTTGAAATTATGGAGTGATCTGAATTTGAAATTATGGAGTGATATGAATTTGAAATTATGAAGTGATCTGAATTTGAAATTATAAGTGATCTGAATTTGAAATTATGAAGTGATCTGAATTTGAAATTATGGAGTGATCTGAATTTGAAATTATGAGTGATCTGAATTTGAAATTATGAAGTGATCTGAATTTGAAATTATGGAGTGATCTGAATTTGAAATTATGGAGTGATCTGAATTTGAAATTATGAAGTGATCTGAATTTGAAATTATAAGTGATCTGAATTTGAAATTATGGAGTGATCTGAATTTGAAATTATGGAGTGATCTGAATTTGAAATTATTGAGTGTTTTGAATTTGAAATTATGGAGTGATCTGAATTTGAAATTATGGAGTGATCTAATTTTGAAATTATGAAGTGATCTGAATTTGAAATTATGAAGTGATCTGAATTTGAAATTATGGAGTGATCTGAATTTGAAATTATGGAGTGATCTGAATTTGAAATTGTGGAGTGATCTAATTTTGAAATTATGGAGTTATCTGAATTTGAAATTATGGAGTGATCTAATTTTGAAATTATGAAGTGATCTGAATTTGAAATTATGGAGTGATCTGAATTTGAAATTATGGAGTGATATAATTTTGAAATTATGAAGTGATCTGAATTTGAAATTATGGAGTGATCTGAATTTGAAATTATGGAGTGATCTAATTTTGAAATTATGAAGTGATCTGAATTTGAAATTATGAGTGATCTGAATTTGAAATTATGGAGTGATCTAATTTTGAAATCATGAGTGATCTGAATTTGAAATTATGAAGTGATCTGAATTTGAAATTATAAGTGATCTGAATTTGAAATTATGGAGTGATCTGAATTTGAAATTATGGAGTGATCTAATTTTGAAATTATGAAGTGATCTGAATTTGAAATTATGAGTGATCTGAATTTGAAATTATGGAGTGATCTAATTTTGAAATTATGAGTGATCTGAATTTGAAATTATAAGTGATCTGAATTTGAAATTATGGAGTGATCTGATTTTGAAATTATGGAGTGATCTGAATTTGAAATTATGGAGTGATCTGAATTTGAAATTATGAAGTGATCTGAATTTGAAATTATAAGTGATCTGAATTTGAAATTATGAAGTGATCTGAATTTGAAATTATGAGTGATCTGAATTTGAAATTATGAAGTGATCTGAATTTGAAATTATAAGTGATCTGAATTTGAAATTATGGAGTGATCTGAATTTGAAATTATGGAGTGATCTGAATTTGAAATTATGGAGTGATCTTATTTTGAAATTATGAAGTGATCCGAATTTGAAATTATGAGTGATCTGAATTTGAAATTATGAAGTGATCTTAATTTGAAATTATAAGTGATCTGAATTTGAAATTATGGAGTGATCTGAATTTGAAATTATGGAGTGATCTAATTTTGAAATTATGAAGTGATCTGAATTTGAAATTATGAAGTGATATGATTTGAAATTATGAGTGATCTGAATTTGAAATTATGGAGTGATCTGAATTTGAAATTATGAATTGAACTGAATTCGAAATTATGAAGTGATCTGAATTTGAAATTATAAGTGATCTGAATTTGAAATTATGAAGTGATCTGAATTTGAAGATATGAGTGGTCTTAATTTGAAATTATGAAGTGATCTGAATTTGAAATTATGAAGTGATCTGAATTTGAAATTATAAGTGATCTGAATTTGAAATTATGAGTGATCTTAATTTGAAATTATGAGTGATCTTAATTTGAAATTATAAGTGATCTGAATTTGAAATTATAAGTGATCTGAATTTGAAATTATGAAGTGATCTGAATTTGAAATTATGAGTGATCTTAATTTGAAATTATAAGTGTTCTGAATTTGAAATTATGGAGTGATCTGAAAATGAAATTATGGAGTGATGTGACTTTGAAATTTTTTTAGTGATATGAATTCTAAACTAAAGAGTGACTTGAATTTGAAATTATGAAGTAATCTGAATTTTAAAGTTCTGACTTATTTATTTATTTGAAAGTATGGAGTGTTCTGCACAATCAATTAAGATATCATGTTACTAAATAAGGTTTTCGTACACGAAAATCTAAAATTGAAAAGTTGAAGAGAAATGGATTTATTTTTCCGTTCAAAAAATGGAAAAGCGAAAAAGTGCGTGAGAAAAGGGAACTATACAGACTCAATTCTTGAGCATAAGGAGAGAAATAAGAGAGGAACAGAAGTCCAGGAAAAAAACAAAATCCCTTGATTTTCTGGGTCACGTTCCACCATCACTTATTTCCCTTCTTCAGTCCAGCAAATCTCACAACAAACAATATCAGACTCCCGGGTAAAAAACAGAAGCGAGCGGGATGCGTGGACATTGAGTTGGTGCAACCACTTGACACCTTTCATGAGAGGACTCGCTTAGTCGGGAAAATGAAAGTTAAGGGATTTCTCCGTCTGCACTTGGACCCAAGCTAGGCGTAGTCAGCGTACTCGGATTATAAATCAAGTCGAGGCGTCTAATCTTTGGACATATAAACAGAGGAGATTTAGAACGAGGGTCTTGGATGCCCCAGTAATTCTTTCATTTATGATATTGCTTCTATAAAGGTCTTGTTTAGGAGAGGCTGATAGAGCATTCTATGATGATTACACAAAAACACATATTTTTGTAGTCTTCGGTGACAGGCAGTGAAAATAAAGAATATAATCATATGTCCCTTTCTGAGCGGGGGATACCTTAACGTGGTGAAAATGGTTTGTGTATCGCCATAATCAGCAAAGCTGTACCATTCAGGGTCACCCATAATAATTTGGTTTGCAATGTGCTATAAGTCAGAGGTCTCCCACCATCACCAATCTGCACACCGCACTGGCCTACGTGGTGATGAAAACTGACAAAACCCCCAGACATGTATAAGGACCTGTCAGAGGCCTTTGCTCCATAGATGACTAGAAATTGTTGTTGCTGTTGTTGTTGTAGTTGTAGTTGTTGTTGTTGTTGTTTTATATATATATATATATATATATATATATATATATATATATATATATATATATATATATATATATATATATATATACACGAGTAATTACCTTGTTATTAGTAGGTTAGCCAGACAGTACTACATTGGATAATTTTCTCTGGTTACGGTTCATTTTCCTTTTGCCTAGATATACACCGAGCAGTCTGGCCTATTCCTTACAGATTCTCCTCTGTCCTTATACACATGCCAACACTGAGATTACCAAACAATTTTTCTTCATCGAAGGGTTTAACTACTGCACTCTTATTGTTCAGTAGCTACTTTCCTTTTGCTAAGGGTAGAAGAGACTCTTTTGCTCTGGTAAGCAGCTGTTCTAAGAGAAGTCCACTCCTAAATCAAACCATTGTTCTCTAGCTTGGGTAGTGCTATAGTCTTGGTACCAAGGTCTTCCATTGTCTTGGGTTAGAGTTCTCTTGCTTGAGGGTACACTTGGCACGCTATTTTATCTGATATCTCTTCCTATTGTTTTGTTCAAGTTTTTATAATTTATATAGAAAATATGTATTTTAATGTTACTGTTTTTAATTTTTTTTTTTCATTTTTCATTGCTTCCTTTCCTCACTTGGCTATATAATCTGGTGGGGCTCCTGGGCTTATAGCATCCTTCTTTTCCAACTAGGGTTGTAGCTTAGTAAGTAGTAGAAGTAGTAGTAATAATAATAATAATAATAATAATAATAATAA
>NC_090749.1:56308001-56310501 GCF_036898095.1 Palaemon carinicauda | reverse complement strand
ACTTGTCTGGGTTCACCCCCTCCCCCCCCCAAAAAAAAAAAACATGCTAAATTTGTAAGGTATTCCTCAATCTTTAATTGTAATATCTTGTAAATTCCAATCTTAACTAAAGTCATTATTATTATTATTATTATTATTATTATTATTATTATTATTATTATTATTATTATTATTATTATTATTATTATTATTGCTCTGTTGACTATCGGTAGGGGTGAGACCAAAATGCATAGAACAAATTCTATAATTTGACCAGAAAAAAAAATACCAAAGTATAGATAAGTCTCCTCTCATCTTCAGGCAAGAAGTGGATTAAAGATTGTTGTTGTTGTTGTAGTTTACAGCCAACAGTTCTCGTTACCACGGACCATTCCCTTGGTCGGCCCGTAGAGGATTAAAGTAGGCAGGGCTGGTTTTATTTATATGGCTCGGTGTGATTGTCGAGGTAAGCGCTGGTCGTTGATTGGTCCCCATGAGTGGAGGCCATACCTAGTCTGGATGGAGCTGCTCTACCATTGGCTGAGGCGCTCGATGGAAGGGGATCCGTCACAGTCAGGGTGCTCCTATGCTCACGGTCGTCATAGTTAGGCAGTGTTTGCGTAGGTCCTAGCAGGGCTCCTAGTGCTGCGCATGAATTGGCTAATGCTCTGCTTGATTGGGGCTCAGCATCAGGTATGCTGTTGCGCCGCTCAGATCCCAGTCCCAGTGAGTCTCGAGCTGCTTGCTGATTGACTGGGGTGCTCGCCTGGAGAGTCTGAGTCGCAGGCAAGCTGTTGGGCCGCTGATCGTTGTTGTCCTAGTTGATGTTAGCGAGATGTTGGGTGGTGTTCCTATGACAGGAGGGGAAGATAATCTCTTGAGTCATGTTAACGTTCGTCTTTTCCTGCTGGATGAGCAGCATCGCCGGGATCCTGAGCATTCTGCCATTCGGGGCACTGCCTATGATCATGGTATTCATGGTGATATCCTCAGGTTTGATGTTCTTGTTATGAACTAGGAGTTTGTGCATCTTAATGGCTCCCTGTTGAACATGGCAGGACAAATGTGTTTCGATAGTCTCATCATCGTCATTCCAGTATAACGGCGGGGGTATCCACGGACTGGTAATT
This sequence comes from Palaemon carinicauda, assembly GCF_036898095.1. Classification (NCBI taxonomy): domain Eukaryota; kingdom Metazoa; phylum Arthropoda; class Malacostraca; order Decapoda; family Palaemonidae; genus Palaemon; species Palaemon carinicauda. The sequence continues at coordinate 56,309,392 of NC_090749.1, read as the reverse complement.
GGTAGGATGAATAAACAACGTTGAACTTCTTCAGAAAGTCCTGAACGGGAAGGGCCGTTTTGTTTTTCATGATGAGGGATATCGTCCTCGTTGTCTGGTATCATATTATCAGGTTTATCTCAATGTCCTCTTAAACGGGCGTTCCGTTGTTCTTGATATCCTTCATGGCTTTCTCATATTACTAGTACTGCTTTTGCATAATGCCCTTGTAGTACAGGATGAATCTAGAAGAGGCCACGTTGTACTGGCCAGGAACAAAGGGTGTCAGAAAAGCATTGAACCTCTTGGCAGGATGGTAAGTTGGAGTAGGGCATTGGCTCATGATAGGGTGGAGGGAGTTATCTCCCATAACAGTTTACTCGGCCTTAAATCACCATTGATGGGATAGAAATGGACAGCTCCAAGAAACACAATACTGTAAGCAGTTAGGTAGCTATAATTCCTTCTACACATATTGTGATTATTTATCATCTTATCATTGGTATCAATTTCAACTACGGCAAACGAAGGTTATATTATGGTGTAGTTGTTTTAAACACAACAAAATAATAGAGAGAATGGCAATTCATATGCAAAGCAAATGTGCCATTAACACTCTTCAAAAAACAATAGACCTATATCAATCTCTGCACATAAAAGAACTTCTGTCTTTCGTCCAAAATTTCTCTTTCCTCTATTTTCAATCCACCTTACTTTTTTAAACCTCAAGTAACCTTACATAACTCAAAATCTCCTCCAATCCTTTTCGAAGCCTCTAATCCTATAGTAGTTTCTGCCAATCATTTTAAAATTCTCTATGTTCTTCAACGTCTTCGCTAATCTCCCTTCTGCAATCCCACCAATACTTCTCTAGCCTCGATAATCCCAATCTGAGCTCTCCTAATCATTTTTATGTTTAGACTTAGGGGAAAAAATCAGCTTTATGAAGTTTCTCTCTTCCATACAATTTTTTTTAATATTTCATAGACAGCATATATATATATATATATATATATATATATATATATATATATATATATATATGTATATATATATATATATATATATATATATATATATATATATATATATATATATATATATATATATATATATATATAATCATTATCATCTTCATCAGCCGTTACTAGTCCACTGCAGAACAAAGGCCTCAAAAATGCCCTTCCACTTGCGTCTGTTTATGGTATTTCTGTGCAAGTCCACGCATGCAGACTTTCTTAGTTTGTCGATTCATCCTCTTTTCTTCCTTCCCCTACTCATTTTCAAGTCTCTAGGGACCCATCCTGGTATTCTTAATGTTCCACTATTATCTGTTATTCTCATTATATGTCCTGACCTAGTCCATTTCTTTTACTCACATGTTGTAAGAATATCCTCTACTTTAGTTTGCT
>NC_090749.1:56293001-56303001 GCF_036898095.1 Palaemon carinicauda | reverse complement strand
TCTCCCTTCACAGCCTCCCTGAGGTCCTTTTCTCTCTTCAGAGCCTCTCTGAGGTCCTTTTCTCTTTTCAGAGTCTCTCTGAAGATCCTTTTCTCCCACTGAGCCTCTCTGAAGATCCTTTTCACTCTTCAGAGCCTCTTTGAGGTCCTTTTCTCCCCTCAGAAGCTCTCTGAGGTCCTTTCCTCCCTTAAAATGCTATCTGAGGTCCTTTTCTCCCTTCAGAGCCTATCAGAGGATCCTGTTCTTCCTTCAAACCCTATCCGAAGATCCTTTTCTCCCTTCAGAGCCTCTCTGAGGTCCTTTACTTTCTTCAGAGCCTATCTGAAGATCCTTTTCTCCCTTCAGAGCCTATCTGAAGATCCCTTTCCTCCTTCAAACCCTATCTGAAGATCCTTTTCTCCCTTCAGAGCCTCTCTGAGGTCCTTTCTCTCTTCAGAGCCTATCTGAAGATCCTTTTCTCCCTTTAGAGCCTATCTGAAGATACCTTTCCTCCTTCAAACCCTATCTGAAGATCCTTTTCTTCCTTCAGAGACTCTCTGAAGATCCCTTTCTCTCTTCAGATCCTCTCTGAAGATCTTTTTTCCCTTCAGAGCCTTTCTGAATATCCTTTTATCCCTTCAAAGCCTCTCTAAACATCTTTTTCGCCCTTCAGAGGCTCTCTGAGGACTTTTCTCCCTTCAGTGGCTCTCTGAGGTCATTTTCTCCCTTCAGAGCCTCTCTGAGGTCTTTTTCTCTCTTCAGACCCTATCTGATGATCCTTTTCTCCCCTCAGAGCCTATCTGTAGATCCTTATCTACCTTCAGAGTTTCTTTGAGGTCCTTTTCTTTCTTCAAACCCTATCTGAAGATCATTTTCTCCCTTCAGACCCTATCTGAAGATCCTTTTCTCCCTTCAGAGTCTCTCTGAGGTCCTTATCTCCCTTCAGACCTTATATGAAGATCCTTTTCTTCCTTCAGAGCCTCTCTGAGGTCCTTTTCTCCCTTTAGAGCCTCTCCAAGGTAATTTTCTTTTGCTCCCTTCGGGTGTCTTCTACTAGTCCCTTTCTCCCTCCGGAGTAGTCTAGAAGTACCTTTCTCCTTCCAGAAGTTGTCTGAAGATCCTTTTTTCCTTCAGACACTCTCTGCTGACCTTCTTCTCCCTTCATAGGACGTTTGAAAGTTCTTTTTCAAAAAGTAACCACGCCCATAAACTCTTAAGCTACAACGCCCCTGTAGCATTTCTATTTATTTTTCCATACTGTGATAAAAAACTACCTATGTATCTATGTATTTATTATGCATTCCAAAAGTATGTGTTTAAATGCTTTATTGAGAAGCAATGCTTAAAAATATCCTGAACCGTTCCACCAATAGATTTCCGAAATCAAGAAGAGGGACTGTTTCTACATAGGAATATAAATGAATGTTTTTGTTTCATTACAAAAACCGAACTTCATCTAATCTGAAGACTTGATTCATTCTTTTATTCCCAGACTAGAATTTCTCGCCTTTAAATCTTACCAAAAAGGCGCATAAAAAGAATCGAAAATAATCCTATTACCATTTCGAATTGAAAGGATAAGTCTTTTACCATTTTATAATAAAAGGATATTACAGTATTTTTTCATCAAAGGAATTTTCTGTCCGAAATGATTCAGATAAAATTAAGAAAAGTTATTATTCAAAATTACCATATAAATTATCATTTTTTCCAATATAGGAATTGTCATGATAATTTTTAAACTATAAATGTTGCAAAATATTTATATTATTTAAATGATAAAACTATAATATAATAGTTTTTTATATTCAATTATATTCCCAACTCAGCAAATTAACAATGCATTTTACCATAAATTGAAATTATGTTACCTATTGGATATTCTATTTCATATTTTAATATGTAATCCAAAAGATCGTGTGTCATTATAAATAAGCAATGGGCAGCTTTTTCCTTCATAAGAGTCGGTAAAATTCTGACGTCACCAGACCCGGAATACGTGAAATATGACGCATAAGGAGAGAAAAATCCCCGAAAATGTTTTGTGTCCCGGCCGGAAATGCTAAACAGGGGACATGGGCTGAATTAATGAAGAGGAACAGAAGATGATAAAAAGAGGCGCACAGATAAAGTACTGTGGAGGAAGAATGGGTGGAGTAGAGGGTCAATACAGATTATGGAATACTTGTGTGTACGTGATCAGTCAAAAATGACGCATGAATATTCAGATAGATATAAACGTATTCTCTCACACACAGATTAAACCCTTCCCAACCTTTCCCCACCTTTCTGATTACAACATGGCAGGTTCGGTAATTTATGAGAGATTGTGGTTTTTATAGATACCTCTTAGGGTACCCCCTCTCACTAGTGTATGTCTACTCTCTGTCCCCACCCCCTTACCCGAGGGATGGGGAGAAACCAAGTAGTGATACGTCTGGCAGTGGTGCTTACTGTGACTGGGATGGAATATGTTCATGTATTTTTATATATAGTCACTCTTTCTTTTTATTATACAGGGAAGATAGGTATTATATTGATGTTAATGATAATTATACTTTACAGATAACTTTCACATTTATTATAAATATATTGTGTTAATAACACCTGAAGTTATGACCTTGATATTTACTCTGCAGCAATGAAACATCAACTACACACACACACACACACACACACACACACACACACACATATATATATATATATATATATATATATATATATATATATATATATATATATATATATATATTATTATTATTATTATATATATATATGTATATATATATATATATATATATATATATATATATATATATATATATATATATATATATATAGGGCCTGTCATGCTGAGTGGCCTTTTCAAACGTGTTGATAGTCGGCCTCTAACCATCATTCGAGGTGGGGGAGAGGGAGTAGTTATTCCCTGGTGAGAGGGGGTACCTCAATCTTCCTGGTTTGGGGGTGGGAAGTGTTGAGTATGCGTATGTGCATAGCTATGTAAATATTTATCCGTCATTTTTGACGGGTTGCTCATACTAGGGGTAATAATAATATCAAGTGCATGATAATTATTAAAACCAGAAGCAGAGACTTCATAACTTGAAGAAGAAAAACAAAATTAGATCCAGTAGTTGTGTAATTTCAAATGTTTGGTGAAAGATGCTATAAAAAAAAAAAAAAAAAAAAAACCACTTGAAATATGTGAATCTGTATGAAGGGTCTGGGTGGACAGGAATTTAAATATCTTTAAGAACAATTTTCTTTTAAGAACTTATCACCGACTTTTTTTTTTTTTTGGTGACTGGAGGCAGATCTTAGGAAAGTTGTCCTCTTCAAGAAGAGAGAGAGAGAGAGAGAGAGAGAGAGAGAGAGAGAGAGAGAGAGAGAGAGAGAGAGAGAGAGAGAGAGAGAGCTGAAAAGCATATCGTTTCTCAGAGAAAGAGAGAGAGAGAGAGAGAGAGAGAGAGAGAGAGAGAGAGAGAGAGAGAGATAATATAACCACAACAGTTAGCCAATATACCCCTTACTACAGTAGGGTTTTCCCCGAGGGAAGAAGCCATAGCGGGAAAATTTCAAGACTCGTTTCCCAGCTCAATCTTATCGCATGAAGAAGTTAACAAGATGCCAGTGTTTTGGAGATATGTTTCTTTTTTTCCTTATTTCCCTTTTCATCCTTTATTCATTTTGATTTTTTTGGTTTATTTTGTCTCTTTTTTTAGTCATCTTCAGATGCGATGCGGACCAAATAAGGAGAAAATATTTTCCAGAATAATATAGGAATTTATAATTCATATTTCTTAGCCGCTTTTAACTCTCAACTTCATTATCCAAACCTTTTAAAACCCAATGGTTATACAAATGACTATAATTTTTCAGGAATATCTAAAGTCTACGGTTAATACACTCCATTTTATTTTCGAGCAATAAAATCTCCAGCAACATCATCATCTCCTCCTACGCCTATTTCATAAAGGACCCCAGTTTGATTTTGCGTCCTTTCTAAAATCTTGAGCTTTTAATTCAGTACTTCTCCTTTCATCGTCTAATACTTCACGCTTCATGGTCCATAGCCATGTTGGCCTGGGTCTTCCAACTCTTGTAGTGCCTCTTGGAGCCCAGTTAAACATTCGATGCACGTGTCTCTCTTGGGGAGTGCAACATAATTTACTTGAAATGAGTAGAATCCTACTTTGAAGTTACATGTGTCCCGTCCTCTATAAAAGAACAAGCGTTCTAGTTTTAAAATAAGGTGTTCTGTGGGAAGCACATCAAACATGGTGAACGGGAGGGAGGTGAAAATTATTACTATACAATAAAGTTTATACTTTTTTCTAATTTTGGAGTTAAACAACGAGACTTATACTTTTTTTGCTTTTATTCTATGTATAGTTCAGGTATTTCAACTATTATTATTCACTCGAGGGGTTAACTACTGCACTGTAATTGTTCAGTGGCGACTTTCTTCTTGGTAAAGTTAGAAAATTACCTCTTCTAGGAGAAGGATACTCAAAAATATAAGCATTGTTCTCTAGTCTTTGTTAGTGCCATAGCCTCTGGACCATGGTCTTGTACTATCTTGGGTATACTTGTTTTCTTAGTTCCTTTCCTCACTGGGCTATTTTTCCATGTTGGGGGCCTTTGGGCTTATAGAATCCTGCTTAGTGATAATAGATTGAGATAATAAGAATGACCGACTCATTCCTTAAAACCTAAACAAATATCAAGAATTGAATTCAATCAGTCACTTAGTGAGATTCAAACACTTTCAAAAATTCAAAAATTCTAAGCTGATGACTTCGAAAGGATGTCTTTCACTTCTCCGTAACTCCCTTCGTCATGATAAAGTTGAAACAAGTTAGCCAACTTATGATGCCATTATAAAGTTCTGACAAGTTTAAAAAGGTCCCCATGCAGTGTATTCTTCAGAAGGTATTTCGCATGACCCTGGACGCACATAATTTGAAGCTGAATAGATGTCAGAACTTTATAATAACGTTGATTATTACTATCATTATCAATGGAAATACAAGCACAAGTTTTTTTCCATGTAAATGGATTAAAAGAATAACGATATAAGAATAATTTCTGAGAATATAAGTGATTTTCATTGACAAGGAATCTTGATCAGGTTTTCAAAGGCTCTTTTTTTTCTTTTTTCTTTTTTCCCTTCAATCGTGTGTATTTTTTCATGTGTATCCAGACTCATCGTGTTATGAATTATTATTATTATTACTATTATTATTATTATTATTATTATTATTATTATTATTATTAGTAGTAGTAGTAGTAGTAGTAGTAGTAGTAGTAGTAGTAGTATCATTACTATTATTATTATTATCATTATTATTATTATTATTATTATTAGTAGTAGTAGTAGTAGTAGTAGTAGTAGTAGTAGTAGTAGTAGTAGTAGTATTATTATCATCATCGTCATCATTATTAATCTCCTACCATCAAATTGGTGTGGCTAGTTTTTCATTCATTTGTTTGTGTATTTGTCTTGCTTACCTGTCTATCTGTCAATCAGTGTGTCTGTCTCATGGTTACTTTGTTAATGTAACTCCTCCTACACGATCGAAAGGATTCCTGTCAAACTTGACACTAAGGTAGAACATCATATATAACATGAAGGGGAATTGTACATTGGGCCGTGTGTCATTATGCCCGACGCAGAATAAGGGAAGATATACCAAACAGGTATTCTGGAGGAACAATAGAATTCCAACAAAATAAGTATGAAGTATTCCAGAAAAGAGAAAAATTCCTATTCCACAGATAAGTGGCATGATATCCCAAAATAGAACCAAAATCGTATTATTCCTATTCCTGAAACGAAGAGTCGTTAAAACAATCGAAATTTTACTTTCGTAAAGAACTGAGAATAGAAAAAAAAAACGAGAGGTATTCCAGAATACGAAGAAAAATATATTTAAAGAAGCTAAAACATTATTTACCTAAGGAACAAGGCAAGGAAGGATATTAAAAACGATTCGAGAAACGAAAGTCCTTCTGAATGCTATCGCAAAAGCCTTCCAGAAACAACCAAAGCCAGCACCGTTCTAGATACGAAGACTTCTGGAAGACGCGATGAGAGTGAGTATTCCAGAAGAGGGAGAACTCGTCTGAGGATATTCCTGGAAACCACGACACTTCCAAGCCTCCTCCGCAATGAGTTCGCGAGAAAGAAATCTGCATTTCATTCACGCATAGCAGCCTCTAAATAATGCGGCCCTGTGTCCTTATGGAGAATTCCAGCCGGGAGAAGTGTGGGAGAGAGTGATGAGACACAAAGACGAGATTCTGGAGGGCTGAAAGTTAACTACATAGTGAGGAGGTTCTTAGCATTTTGAGGTGTCCAAAAGGGTTCTTAAGGTTTGTTGGTTTCTGTTTATTGCTTGAGGGCCGTTGACACTAACCTGAGACTAGGCATCAAGGACCTCCTCATTAGTGCTAGGGATATGAGGCCCTCTTCAATTTAGCTAAAGGCCTCTCTCGAATATAGCTAAAGATCCAGAGACCTCCCCTGTTATTGGTCCAGGGTAATTTACATTTGTACAAGACAAAGGGTCTAGGGACCTACACTTTTTTGTTAGGAATTTGAAAAATTTACCAATACCACTAAGGGCCGAGAAACCTAAACAATACTGTTTGGGGTCTAGGATCTTCCCCATTAGTGCTATGGGTACAGAGACCTCGCCATTGGTGCTATGGGTCCAGGGACATCCCCATTAGAGCTATGGGTATAAGGGCTTTCCCCATTATTGCTAGGGATCTGAGTAAATCTCCAATATTGTTACATATCCAGAAACTTCCTCATTGCTGTATAAGGACTTCTTCATTACTGCTATGTTTCCAGGGACCTACCTATTAATTCAAGGAGTCTAGGTACATCCCAATTATTGCTATGAATCTGAGCACCTCTACAATATTGCCAGAGATCCAAAGACCTTCCCAACACTGTTAGGATCTAGAGACCACCGCATTATTGCTATGAAACCAGGGACCTCCCCATAAGTTCAAGGGGTCTTGGGACCTTCCCTAATATTGCTAATAATTTGGAGACTGGAATTCTACCCCACCACAAGGGACATTCTCACTGCTAATAGGGACCAAGAGGACGTCAATACAACTATCTAGGTAAAACAAAGCTCCCCATCGTTGTTAGGGTTCTTGGAATATCTCCCCCCCCCCCAGGCTCTGGAAGCTTAAGCGTATGGATCGAAGACCCTCCCTCCCTACCTCTTTCCGGACCTTCCCCACCATTTCTAGGAGTTCAGGTACTACCCCACCGTTGATTAAGGACCCAGAGACTTCCCCACCTTTGTTGAGATTACGTGGTCGTCCCTACCAGTGACTGGCGGTCTAAGGACTCCCCCTCCATTTCATGGTAGCCTTCAGGGGGTCCTCGCCACTGCCTCTGATCCTTGGGGACACCCCATCTCGTTCTTAATTAAGTTCATTGTCTTCCTCGGAAAACAGAAAGGTGACCGCCTTCTACCTCCTCGTGTGGCACAGCTTCGCTCCCTCCCCTCCACCTCCCTCCCCCCTCCTGAGACTCCCCAGTTCCCTCCTTACTGAGTCCCTTTCTTCAGAGAGAATGAAAACAACTCATGGACCGTCTCTCTTGGACATCAGAATTCACCACCTGCATATGATGTGTGGTGAAATAAAGACATTAATATTAATCCTCTCTCTCTCTCTCTCTCTCTCTCTCTCTCTCTCTCTCTCTCTCTCTCTCTCTCTCTCTCTCTCTCTCTCTCTATTTATATATATATATATATATATATATATATATATATATATATATATATATACATAACAACAACACAACAACAACGAATACAGCCGTTTTTAGTCCACTGCTGGACAAAGGCCTCAGATATATTGTTATTAAGGTTTGAGGTTTTTTTCATTTTTCATCACCACGTTGGTGATGCTGAGAGACTTGTCTGGTTTCTTCGAGCAAATCAACCTAAATTGGGTGTCCCTGATTAGTACAGCTTCCCTGACCATGGCGATACATAAACCCCTTCACCACGTTAAGGTATCCCCACTCAGAAATAAATAAATATATATATATATATATATATATATATATATATATATATATATATATATAGATATATATAAATATAAATATATATATATATATATATATATATATATATATATATATATATATATATATATATATATACATATATATATAATTATATATACATATAAAGAGAGAGAGAGAGAGAGAGAGAGAGAGAGAGAGAGAGAGAGAGAGAGAGAGAGAGAGAGCAATATGACAATATTGTTATCGCATAAATACTCCTATTAACGATTCAAAGGTTACTTGAAAGATTATTGCTCTTGTTAGGTATATAACACGTGCTAAAGTATATTAGTAAGCCTGTGAATTTAACTCATGAGCTGAGAGAGAGAGAGAGAGAGAGAGAGAGAGAGAGAGAGAGAGAGAGAGAGAGAGAGAGAGAGAGAGAAAGCTGGCCATCTGTGTATTGTTTTGTGTTATGTATCCTTCAACTTTTATTCGATTTCCAAAATTGAAATTTCGTTAACAAAACTTTTAATATTTTCAATCTGACTTGTATTAAGAGTGTCACCTTTCGATGCTCAAGGACAGAGAGAAATGGGCTTGGATGGAAGGCGGAATATATATATATATATATATATATATATATATATATATATATATATATATATATATATATATATATATATATATATATATATATATACAGTATATATATATATATATATATATATATATATATATATATATGTATATATATATATATATATACATATATATATATATATATATATATATATATATATATATATATATATATATATATATATATATATATATATATGGAGAGAGAGAGAGAGAGAGAGAGAGAGAGAGAGAGAGAGAGAGAGAGAGAGAGAGAGAGAGAGAGAGAGAGAGAGAGAGAGATAGTAAAGTTATCCAGAAACAAAAGACAATATAAAGACCATCATAAAATTGAAGAAACTTATAGAAGTTTATATAGGGTCAGGAAAAATGATCTGACATTCGTGAACGCCTCGACAGTGTTTGGACACTAATGGATCCCATTTGAAGATTTAATTTTTAAAACATAATGAAACAGAATGGCATTATATGTACTTTCAAAAAATAAAAACATTTCTTTCTTTCTTTACTTTATTTGCCTTTTATTAAACCTACAAATGTGTCAGATCATTTTGCCAGACAATGTACATAAAATGAATTAAGTATAGTCTATTTCTCGGTGTGAAACTGATTCCGGTATTATTATTATTATTATTATTATTATTATTATTATTATTATTATTATTATTATTATTATTATTTTCTAAAATAAAATATTTTAAGAACAGAAACAACTTTAAAATAGATCTTTCATATATAAACTATTAAAACGAGACTAATGTCATCCTGTAGAATTCAAAATATACTAACAAAACTCGAAAATACGCGATTTAAATATTGAATAGCAAAGGGAACAGTGAGCATCAGAGAGACAATTAATGCTAACGACTTGATTCCTGGGGTGTAATATTAAAGTATAAAAAGAGAGTTTGAGGTGATGGTAATGAAGTTTCACAGTAAAAAAAAAAAAAAAAAAGGTGGGGTGGTATTGAAAGGATTATACCTCATGTAGGTAAACGACCAGTCGAAAAGGATTTGCAGATATTGAGATAAAGGTCTGGGAAAATAGGAAAAAAGAAGCTATTTTTGTTCTTGGAGCAGTTCTAAAAATATGCAACACGGAGATGAAATCTGCAAATCTGGGATAAAATCTGACGAAAAATCTGGGTGTAATCTGCTGGATTTGGATCAGGCCGTGTAACATGTAAATATGGGGTGAGAGAGAAAAATAGAGGGTGGTGGGAAGAGAGAGAGAGAGAGAGAGAGAGAGAGAGAGAGAGAGAGAGAGAGAGAGAGAGAGAGAGAGAGAGAGAGGGAGAGAGAGAGAGAGTGTGTGTGTGTATTTTGAAG
>NC_090749.1:56270501-56283001 GCF_036898095.1 Palaemon carinicauda | reverse complement strand
ATTTTCCTTATTTTGTTTCATAATGATCATCTTGGGCTATTCCAACAATTTACTTTCGTAATTAACCACATATACAGATCTCTCTTCCTTGGAAACTTCAGTGCCCAAATCCTTCTAAAAATTCATCAGCTTTATTTAATCCTATAGTGCAATAAGTAAGGAAGTAATTTAGTAATAGTTCAATTTTCTGAAGAACCTGCTTGGTCATTTCAGTTGTAAGGTTTTTAAAATAGATACCTATATGATGCCCTTTTAAACCCTTATCCCACACCACAGAAATTTATATTGCCTAAATTTTCTATTATTCTCATACTGTTAGTAATTAATTGCTATTAAAGTTTTTTTTTTTTTTTTTTTTTTTTTTTTTGCAGAGGGGGTTGAGTTGATAACTCTATTATTTGGAATTAGTTACAGATACAAGTCTCCTACTTGTTCCTTGATAGGACTCCCTTAACCCGTATCTGCCCAGATCCTTCAAAGACCAAAGTTAGAGGCTAATTTAACTTTGTTGCATGGATATGTTGCTGAAGCCACAGATTATAGTTATCTTTTTGTTGGAATCATCTACATAACCCTTCCTAACCTCACACAGTAATGAATGAATATTATGAATACTACCCAAGGGTATATTTCAGCAACACGTCTCTGGAGTTTAACTATTCATTGGTTCTTCACCAGTCCAATTGTAAACCTAAAGCCTTCAAATGGCTATTTCCTCTCAGGGTTCCCTGGAACCTCTCCTTTGGGACCTTATTAGTGTCTGTCACCCTTAAGAAGGCGCAGTCCACAGTGACAGTGGTCGTCTGTTCTTCCTGTCGATAAGCAGGTCCATCTTCCTGCCTCAGGAAGGCTGGTTCCATTTTGGTCTTCCTTAATGGATTCCAGGGATCTTCTGAAGAAGGGGAAGAAGAGGAAAGAAGTTTGGAACGGAGTTGTGGTGTTAAAGAGAGGGAAGAATGGAAAGCGAGGTGCAGAAATTACGTGGATAAATGGAAGGAGTGGAAGAGACTATTAAAATGTTTTGGAGAAGGTGAATCAGAATATAAGGAAGAAGAGAACAATGAGGAAAGTAAATCAAAGGGATTATAAAGTACAGAATATGTGAGGGACAAGAAAAATATAAATCATAAATTAGCAGATAAGGTGAATTAATGATATTGAATTTGCCAGTTATTTTGTACAATGGCAAAATGAGTCGAGAATTTTCCTGAATTTCACGAAAAGTTAGTTTGATGCATTTTTTATATCTCAATTTATGAAATATTAACGTGTTTAAGCATTCGTGAAATTTCCATATTTTATGGCTTCATGTATGAGCAAATGTGAGGAAGAACATTTTAATCCATTTCTGCAAAATCATTAACAAAATCTGAAAAAAATAACTAAGACAAAAACCTATTTTATTGGATATTGATAAACATTAAGAAACTAAAAATCTTGGGTAAATATTAATGAAGTAAGCATATAGGTTACGGCGAATATTTAAAATTAAATTTGGCAAAATTCGCATTTCGCGAAACAAAATCATCAGCAATGCCTTCATGGATACCTTCTAACTCGTTTGCATGCATGTACACACACACACACACACACACACACACACACACACACACACACACACACATAGTCCCGTGGAATGATTAATGAAAGAGAATCCCGAAAGCTGCGAGAGAAATGACGATATGCAACAAAGCACTTTGCGGACTATATTGGAAAGAGCCTGGCGAAGGTGTCATGGCAATGGATTGTCTATGCAATGGTGTATTGATCATCCCTTTTATTTCTTTTGTTTCTATTTTGTGCACCTGAGGAATCCTAGGACATCAGGAGGGTTGGTTTTAAGAGTGGGGAGACCTGGGGGTAAAGGAGGGATTTTGGGGATGGAGACCTGTGATAAAGGAAGGGGATTGGAGAGGGAGACCTATGGTGCAAGAGGAGGTTGGTGATGGAGACCTGTGGTGAAGGAGGTGGTTGGGGATGGAGACCTGTTTTGAAGGAGGGGGTTAGGGATGGAGACCTGTTGTAAAGGATGGAACTGGAGAAGGAGACCTATGGTGCCGGAGGAGGATGGGGATAGAGACCTGGGGTGGAGAAGGAGGTTGAAGATAGAGACCTGTTGTAAAGGAGGAGGTTGGGGATGGAGATATGTGGTGAAGGAGGAGGTTGAGGAAGGAGACCTGTTGTAAAGCAGGGGGTTGGGGATTGAGACCTGCGGTAAAGGATGGAGTTGGAGAGGAGACCTATGATACAAGTGGAGGTTGCAGATTGAGATCTGTGGTAAAGGATGGAGTTGGAGAAGGAAACCTATGACACAGTGGAGGTTGGGGATTGAGACCTGTGGTAAAGGATGGAGTTGGAGAAGGAAACCTATGATACAAGTGGAGGTTGAGGATTGAGAGAGACCTGTGGTAAAGGATGGAGTTGGAGAAGGAGACCTATGATACAAGTGGAGGTTGGGGATTGAGACCTGTGGTAATGGATGGAGTTGGAGAAGGAAACCTATGATACAAGTGGAGGTTGGAGATTGAGAGAGACCTATGGTAAAGGATGGAGTTGGAGAAGGAAACCTATGATACAAGTGGAGGTTGGGGATTGAGACCTGTGGTAAAGGATGGAGTTGGAGAAGAAGACCTATAATGCAAGAGGAGATTGGATATGGACACCTGTGGTAAAGTAGGGGGCTGTGGATGGAGACCTATTGCAAAGTAGGGAGTTGGGGATAGAGAGCTTCGGTAAAGGAGGTGGTTAAAGATGGACACCTGTGGTAAAGTAGGGGACTGTGGGGTTGGGGATAGAGAGCTTTGGTAAAGGAAGTGGTTGGAAATGGAGACCTATGGTAAAGTAGGGGGCTGTGGAGGGAGACATATGGTATAGTAGGAGGTTGGGGATAGAGACCTGTGGTGAAAGAGTGGGTTGGGGATAGAGACCTGTGGTAAAGGAAAGGGCTGGGGATAGAGACCTGTGGTAAAGGAAGGGTTTGGGGATAGAGACCTCCGGTAAAGGATGGGGTTGGGGATGGAGATCTGTGGTAAAGTAACGGGCTGTGGATGGAGACCTATGGTACAGTAAGGCGTTGTGGATAGAGACCTGTGTTAAAAGATGGGGTTGGGCATGGAGACCTGTGTTAAAGGATGGGGTTGGGGATGGAGACCTGTGTTAAAGGATGGGGTTGCAGATGGAGACCTGTGGTGAGGAAGGGGGTTGGGGATGGAGACCTATGGTAAAGGAGGGGATGGGGATAGAGACCCGTGGTAAAGGAAGGGGTTGGGGATAGAGACCTTCGGTAAAGGAAGGGTTTGGGGATAGAGAACTGCGGTAAAGGAGGGGGTTGGGGATGGAGACCTGCGGTAAAGGAAGGGGTTGGGGTTGGAGACCTGTGGTAAAGGAAGGGGTTGGGGATGGAGACCTGTGGTAAAGGAAAGGGTTAGGGATGGAGATTTGTGGTAAAGGAAGGGGTTGGGGATGGAGACATGTGGTAAAGGAAGGGGTTGGTGATGGAGACCTGTGGTAGCAGAAAGGGTTGGGGATACAGACCTGTGGTAAAGGAAGGAGTTGGGGATGGATACCCGTGGTAAAGGAAGAAGTTGGGGATAGAGACCTGTGGTAAATGAAGGGGTAAAGGAACGGGTTGGGGATGGAGACCTGTAGTAAAGGAAAGGGTTGAGGTTGTAGATCTCTTGTAAAGTAAGGGGTTGGGGATAGAGACCTGGGGTAAAGGAAGGGGTTGGGGAGGGAGAACTGTGGTAAAGGAAGGGGTTGGGGATGGAGACCTGTGGTAAAGTAACGGGCTGTGGATGGAGACCTATGGTACAGTAAGGTGTTGGGGATAGGGACCTGTGTTAAAGGATGGGGTTGGGCATGGAGACCTGTGTTAAAGGATATGGTTGGGGATGGAGACCCGTGTTGAAGGATGGGGTTGGGGATGGAGACCTGTGTTAAAGGATAGTGTTGGGGATGGAGACCTGTGGTCAAGGCTGGCGTACGGTACGGTACGGTACGGTTGATATTTAGCCTATAAGTACGGTACGGAATTACGGTACGGTAATTTTACCAAGATACGGTACGGTACGGTTCAGGTACGAAAAAAATATGCAAATTTCGTACCGTACCTTACCTTAGGCTTGGATATCTATCACTACGCAATTACTGTTAATGCATATTTGGACACCAGCAATTGACTGGACTAAAAAAGATTTCACTTGTAGAATACTAAGGTATTTTATATTTCAGTTTGTAATATACTATGCATGTGTTAATTCCTTTATCAACATGTGACGTCTGTGTCTAATTCTTGAAGTAATAACAACAAAAGTTTGAAGCATCACAAATATAATCCTATATTGTGCTTCGGAAGAGTCTTCCCCCAGAAAAGCTCTATGCTTAACTATGAGCTATTGAGTGTGTGTGCTGCCAGTCTGCCACTACAAGTGTTGTTTACGTTGCGTGCTAGTCATTCATATACAATACGTTTGAGTGCAGTGAGCCAGTGACCGAAATTTATGATCCGAGTGACTCAGTCTCAGAGTGAGTGAAACAGGGAGTTGAGCTCTACGCGGTCTTGAATTTGTAATTTGTAAAGTTGTGGTGTTGCATTTGTAAGTTGTAAAGTTTCCTATAGCCTCGGCTACAAGCATTATTTTATCAATGTCGAGAAAAAAATTAATTTATTTTATTACTTCTTAACTTTAGTTTATGAATATTGAGAAAAAATATTTAGTTTATTTTCTTACATTGTAACTTTAGTTTATCAATGTCGAGAACAAAAGATTTATTTTATTTCATGACATCGTAACTTTTGAATGTTGAGAAAAAAAATTAGTTTATTTTATTACATGGTAACATCAGGTAATGCTTTTAAGTTCTATTAATGATTAGATTATTGTACATTTTTTTTTCATAATAAAATCCTTAAAAGAGGAAGTGATGGTTTCAACAATATTATTATTATTATCCAAAGAGTCATAATACTGGGAAATATTTTGAATAATATTTCATACACTATATTTCACGTACTAAATATACGGTATATTTTCATGGCAAAACATGTTTTATGAATCCAAAAGTGAATACTCTTGGTCTTGTATTAAAAACAAAGGAACAGTATTAAATATTACTACAAATATCCTTAGCAGCAGCAGCCATATTAGTACGGTAAAGGTACGGAATTACGGTACGGTATTTTTTCTGTACTGTACAGTACGGAAAAATTATTGATAGTACGGTACGAAATTATGGTACGGTATTTTAGCCAGGTATGGAGTACGGAAAAACATTCCGTACCGTACCGTACTACCAGCCTTGCCTGTGGTAAATGAAGTGACTGGTAATAGAGACTTGTGTTAAAGGAGTGTGGCTGGGGATGGAAAGCTTTGGTAAAGTAAGGGGCTGTCGATGGAGACCTATGGTAGAGTAGAGGGTTGGTGATGGAGACCCGTGGTAAAGGAGGGAGTTGGGGATGGAGACCTGTATAAAGGAAGGGGTTGGGGATAGAGACCTGGGGTAAAGAAGTGGGCTGGGGATACATACATGTGGTAAAGGAGTGGGATAGAGGCCTATGGTAATTGAGGGTGTTGGGGATGGAGACTTATGGTAAAGGATTGGTTTGGGGATGGAGACTTTGGGAAAGGAAAGGTTGAGGATAGAGACCTGTGGCAAATAATTGGTTGGGGATAGAGACCATGTTGATGGATGGATTGGGGATACATACCCATGACAAAAGAGTGGTTGGGTTAAAAGACCTGTGGCAAAGGAGTGTTTTGAGATAGAGACCTGTGACAAAGGACGAGGTTGGGATGGAGACCTGTGTTAGAGGAGGCTGCGGATTTAGACCTGTGTTGAAGAAGGGGCTGTGGATGAATACCTACGGTAGAGAAGGGGTTGGGGATAGAGACCTGTGGTATTGTAGGGGTTTGGGATAGAGACCTGTTGTATTGTAGGGTTTTGAGAATAGAGACCTGAGGTAAAGTAGGCGATTGGGGATAGAGACCTGTGGTAAAGTAAGGGTTTGTGGATTGGGACCTGTGGTAAAGTAGGGGTTTGTGGATTGAGACCTGTAGTAAAGTAGGGAGTTGAGGATTGAGACCTTTGGTAAAGTAGGGGTTGGGAATAGAGACCTGTGGTAAAGGAATGTGTTGGGGATGGGGACCTTTAGTAAAGTAGGGGGTTGGGGATAGAGACCTGTGGTAAAGGAAGAGGTTTGGGATATAGACATGTGGTAAAGGAGAGAGTTTGGAACGAAGGTATGAGGTAAAGGAGGGGTTGGGTATAATAGAAAGGGTTTTCGTTTTGCTGTGCGAGACCTGTCGTAAAGGGTGTTGGATTTAAAGTATTGTGTAGTAGAAGTGTATACGGATCTATTGAAGGGGTTGTCAGTTAGGAGCAGGAGACCTCATATGATAGGGGAGGGACTTAGATTTGGAGGAGAGACATAAGTTAATAAAGTGTCATTCAAAAGTGGAAAAGCTGTGGTAAAAGAGTAGTTGACCTGGAGAAAGGTTGGAAGGTAGGAAACAGAGGAAAGGTAGAAATGGGTTGTTTACTAATATCATCTTAATCTTATCCCGACATTTTGTTATCCATTGGAGTGCTGTATCGGTTGCTGTTCTTAGTTTCGTGTCCGAACAGGTAGGCCCTAATTGTAAGCTACAGAAAATGGGACTCATTTTTTGGATTGGTTCACCGTAGTGGCATGCAGCCGAGTTTGTGTAACCCCATATCTGGAGGCTCTCTCCTATCCTATTCAGCGTGACCCGTTTCCGCCTGGTAAGGGAGAATCCAAAGGGCAGGTTTTCACTAGGTTTAGGGAGGGCATTATTAGTGGTCTGACTGTCACTCGCTCTCCATTTAGTAGTCTGTATTTTGTTAAGGCTCTGATATCTAGTGCTTTCATGGTCATGAAGCTCTTCCGTGCTTTCAGATGTCTTCTTGTATCACGATGGATGTAGACTGGGTGCCTGTGATCATTTGCTTGTTTGGTCTTTGTAGCCATGCCATCTCAATGGATGTCAAGTTTTGCAATGCTGGTTAGTCTGTAAAAAGTTGAGAAGGGTGTTGCTCTCAATGTACTACTGATTAGACACGAGGTAAATGGGCAGGGACCAGGAGAATGGTGGTAAAATCTGAGAAGACTAAAGTTGAGAGGGCCTATCATGGTTTGGCTAAGAACTGACGCTTATGAGAAAGAATTGTTTAATCTGAAAATTGTTGAGAAGTTACAAAGGGATGGGAGTCATGATGTTAAAGGGGTTTAGGGTACGTTATGGTTGTATAGGACCAAGGGAGGGTAAGATGGTGGGGAATTGGGTAAGGAAGGACCTATTCAGGAGTAGAAATGTTATCATCCTATCCTCAACTTCAGCCTCGCATCCTTGCTCCGGACTTATAGTAGGTCCCATTATTTGAGTTATTCCACCAGTTCAATAACAGAGCTTCTACTTCCATGTATGGCTATCCTGTTTCTACCTCTCTTATTGTTCACCATACCTTCAGTCTTATCCAAACTTTCCTTCAAGCCACCCCCCTCCAAAGTCTTTCACCTCTCTAAAACACTTTTGTGCAAGTCTTCCTCATTTTCAATTGTAAGCACCAAATCCTCTGCATTCAGAAACTCCCACGGCTCATTGTTTCTGATGTCTTCACTTAACACATCCATGACTACCACATAAAAACGGGCTTAATGCTGACCCCCGATGTAATCCAACACTAACCTCAAAGGTTTTTGTTGGCCCTACAGCTATTATTACTCTTGTCTCTTCTTTTATACATTATCTCTACCAATCTAACCAACTTCTCCGACTCCACTTTCCTTTTCCTCGAGCACCAAAACATCATTTCTCTTGGTATTATATCCTAGGCCCTCTCTAGATCCCCCGAAGTACAGAGGAGCTTTTGGTTTTCATTTAGCTTCTTTAACTTTAGCTGCGTTACTATTAAGATGGCATCCACAGTCTCTCTCCCACAATAAATCCATACTGCTGTTTACCAATCGTCAAAATCTCTCTCGATCTCTCTTCTAGTGCTCTCTCAAAAACTTTCAAACCTTACTCTGTTAGTTCAACTCCTTATAGTTACTACTTTCCATGATAACACCTTTCTGCATAGATATAGATATATTAGACTCCCCTCCCAGTCTTTATGCATTATTTACTCATCCATTTTGCTCTCAAGTCCAGCATCCATTGTTCCCCCTCTTTAGCTAGTATTTTGACCATTTCATTTTGAAACTGATGGGCCAGGTGCTTTATTATTTTTTTCAGTGAAACGGGCATTCACTTCTGTATTCCGTATCTTCACCCTCTGTGCTTCTCCCTACTCTTTCTCATTTTCAGTATTATTATTATTATTATTATTATTATTATTATTGTTATTATTATTATTATTATTATTATTATTATTATTATAATAATAATAACACTAATAATAATAATAATAATTGCCATTATTATTATTCATTATTATTATTATTATTATTATTATTATTATTATTATTATTATTATTATTATTATTATTATTATTATTGTCATGCTAAGCTACAACCATAGTTGAAGAAGCAGGATGCTATAAGGCCAAGGGCCCTAACAGGTAAAATAGCCCAGTGAGGAAAGGAAAGGAGGAAAAATTAAATATTTTAGAACAGTAACATAAAAATAAATATTTCCTATATAAACTATAAAAACTTTAACGAAACATGAGGAAGAGAAATTAGATAGAAGAGTGTGCCCGAGTATACCCTCAACCAAGAGAACTCTAACCAAGAAAGTTATTCAAAATACTATTTCCATCACCTCTTAATTAATGTCTCTATCCTAATGCAATATATCTTCATCTCTATCCCTGATGACTCCAAGTTTGAAATCGTATAGATATCCTTTTCTCTTCCTTTATTCGTTGCCTTTAATTCTATTATTCTATTACTCTTCCAACACCTGTACTTACTTTCCCCCGAGAGTCTTTTTCTTCTTCTCTGTAGAGTTCTTCTGCCCGGTGTGCATGCCTCAACTTTCTAGTCCTTAAATACCTTGATTTTCTTTTAACCGACTTTTGCACCTCTCTGTCCCACCAACACTTTTCTCCTTTGGACACACCATATCCCCTGGTTCTTCCAAGTAATTCCTCCGTTTCCCCTGCACATATTTCTTTCATACCCACCCAGATATTTTCTTCTGTTGCCCTCTCCAAATCTGTTAAGTTCAACCTTTCCACTCGTCTTTCTCACACAATCCTCCTAAATTACTCTCTCTTTTCTCCTTTAAGGTCCCAAACATTCATTCTATATCTTTTCTTGGGTTTTCTATCTCTCGTTTCAAAATCCATCTCTACGAGTCTATGGTGTTTAACACATGCTTCACCCAAAATCACCTTACAGTTTAGCACATTGTTTTTGCCAGCTCATATAACCAGGATGTAACTTATTTGGCTTTTCACTCCTTTATCTTAGGTTAGCAGGTGCTTATCAGACCTCTGAAACCAGGTGCTTATCAGACATCTGAAACCTTGTTTCATACACTCATGGGTGCTAATTCAAAATTCTGAGCCATCTCTAATATACAGTATACTCCTTATTCTCATTTCTAATTCCAAACCCATTTCGTCCACTACCTCCTCATATCAATATTTCTCTTCCTCACTATCATTCACGTCTACTCCTATGATTTAGCTTCTCCTCCTTTCAATTTTCTAATTTATATATATATATATATATATATATATATATATATATTTATATATATATATGTATATAAATATATATATATATATATATATATATATATATATATATATATATATATATATATATATATATATATATATATTAGCAATTAAAATATGCAAATGAAAATATTTCTTCTGTGCAGATCATCACCGAAGTAAAACCTTGTTTCTTTCAAATCTCCCTTAACCTAAAAATCAGCCATTTTTACCTAATTGCAATTTTTTTTTCTTTATCTCATTTAAATTTGTTAGGTATTTATTCTGATTTATGTGGTCAAGTGGTCGTAAGCTTGAAAGGAAAATTAACAATAATTTATGATTAAAAAAGATGATTCAACGAAGAGATTAATTCATGTAATTCGATTCAGGTTGCCTCGTTTATATCAGTAATATTAATTTTGAAAGAGCCACGACTCTTGGATTCAGAAAAAATGCTGTCCTAAAGTAGCCCAGGCCCAAACAAAGTATGAAATATAAATATAGAGAGGTTTTATGACGACAAATTAAGCGAGAAACCTTTAGACTCACGGAGGAAGAAAGGTTGAATAATATATAGGGAAAGCAAAAAGTGCCGAAGACTAATAGTAGTAATATTTTTATAGTTATCTGCTTATTAATTTACTATTTTGTTCGTTTATCTCATCATTGCTCCACAATTATAATTTTCTTTTAAAGCTACAAACTGCATTGATAACCAGTAATATAAAATTTGAGACAATTTCGTCTGTTTCTATTGGCCGATTATTATTATTATCATTATTATTATTATTATTATTATTATTATTACAAGCCAAGATACAACCCTAGTTGGAAAAGCAAGTGCTATAAAGCCCAAGGGCTCCAACAGGGAAAAATAGCCCAGTGAGGAAAGGAAATAAGGAAATAAATAAATGATAAAAGAAGTAATGAAAAATTAAAAGAATATCTTTTAAAAACAATAACAACATTAAAACAGATATTTCATATATAAACTATAAAAAGACTTATGTCAGGCGGTTCAACATAAAAGCGTTTGCTGCGAGTTTAAACTTTTGAAGTTCTACTGATTCAACTACCCGATTAGGAAGAACCTTTTATGTAATAAATATATATTATTTTTTTGCAGACGTGCCCAAAGCCACCATCAGCATCGACTCTGGCAGCAGCAGCAGCCTGGATTCGGGGTTGCCCTCCTCAGGGCTTCGGGAGGGAAGTTCGGCCACTTTGACGTGTGTCACAAGAGCGAACCCTCCAGTTTACAACCTCACGTTTATGTTTAACGTAAGTATTAGTTTGCCTTAATTGTGGTTCTCATTATCTATAAAGTATGCCAACATTTAAGACTTATGATAGTCACATATTGATAGTAAATACAGTGGGACACAAGAACTTCTGGTACACTTGACTCTTAAGGCTTGCTTCTTACGTGCGAATTTTTACCGTGCAGAAATATTTCCACTTGTTACGAGGCATGTCTTCACACAAGGATTTTCCCTGTGCGGCCTCTTAGTTTTTAATAAGCCGCTATGCTGAAACCCTGCAAGTTACCATTGCCGTGGCTAGGTTTTAATAAGCCATTATACTGGAACCTCGCGGGTTACCAGTGCTGCGGCTAGGTTTTAATAAGTTGCTATACTGGAACCACTCGGGTTACCAGTGCCACGGCTAGGTTTAAATAAAGAGCTATACTGTAACCAATCGGGTTGCCAGTGCCGCAGCTAAGTTTCAATTAACCGCTATACTGGAACCATGTGGGTTGTCAATGCGGCTGCTAGGTTTCAATAAGCCGCTATACTGGAACTAAGCTTGTTACCAGTGCCCCGGCTAGGTTTTAATAAGCCACTATACAGGAAACACGGGGGGAGACCAGTGCCCCGGCTGTGTTTTAATAAGCCGCTATGCTGGAACCAGCGAGGTTACTAGTGCCGTGGCTAGGTTTTAATAAGCCGCTATACTGGAACCACTCAAGTTACCAGTGCTGCGGCTAGGTTTAAATAAAGAGCTATACAGGAACCACTCGGGTTGCCAGAGCCGCAGTTAGGTTTTAATAAACCGCTTTACTGGAACCATGTGGGTTGTCAATGCGGCTGCAAGGTTTCAATAAGCCGCTATATTGGAACTAAGCGTGTTACCAGTGCCCCGGCTAGGTTTTAATAAGCCGCTATACAGGAACCTCGGGGGAGACCAGTGCCCCGGGTATGTTTTAATAAGCCACTATACTGGAACCACGGGGGTTACTAGTCCCGTGGCTAGGTTTTGATAAGCGGCTTTACTGGAACCTCGCGGGTTATCAGTGACACAGCTAGGTTTTAATAAGCCGCTATACTGGAACCACGCGGGTTATCAATGTGGCGGCTAGGTTTCAGTAAGCCGCTGTACTGGAACCAAGCGAGTTACCAGTACCGAGCAGACAGCATGGGAAAGGCCTCATTAACGCTCATTGATATTTAAACCGCGCATCATCAATCTGCTCATGTGAAGCTAGCTTTAAAAAGTCCACCTAGCTCACCCAGCCACACCCTTACTGAGTGGTGAGTTCCTTTATATTATTATTATTACTAGCTAAAGTACAACCCTTGTTGGAAAAGCAAGATGTTATATACCCAAGGTTAAAATAGCCCAGTGAGGAAAGGAAATAAAGAAATAAATAAACGATATAATAAGTAATGAACAATTATAATATCTTAAAAACATTAACAAACATTAATGTTTAGCCTCTTCCATCATCTCTAACATCTCCCCCTTCACTATCTCGTAACACTCCATGAAATAAGGGTATAACAGGGTGCACTACTTCGGAGCGAGGTAT
>NC_090749.1:56263001-56265501 GCF_036898095.1 Palaemon carinicauda | reverse complement strand
ACTCAGCAGATAGGCCTATAGGCTTCCCCAAATCCCCTATTCTTAGCTGAATGGTGAGGCTGCACTGACTAAAGGAACTAACGAGTTTGAGCGGGACTCGAACCCCAGTCTGGTGTTCACGTGTCAGGGACATTACCACTAATTCTTTCATATGGAACTATATAAGTGGAATATCATCTTTAGATTATTATTTTTTTTGTGTGTGTGTGTAAATATTTTATTTTTATCTCACTTTTTCCTCCAGCCAGCTCTTTTCCATTTCAATGAACTATTATGAAAGGTCAGTTTGACCTTTCATAATAGCGTTTTCAGTCTCACCTTTATAATTTTATTATTCCTGAAAGTAATTTTCAAAGAGGATTCTGTTATTATATATATAAGAATATGCAGTCGACCTATTGGCACATTTTCCCATCTAGCGTCTTATGCAAAAATCTCTTGGCAAAATGGAACTTTACCTATATTCACTATTTTTTTTTTACCTTTTTACTTAGACTTAACTTTTAGTTAAACAGAGACAAATATTATTCCTTTTGTATCATTGAATCTTTCTCTTAGTTTATCTTGCTATAAAGATAATTACTTGACTAAACCAGAAAGATCTGCTAATTTTTTTTTGTAACAATTGTCCTTTTCTCTTAAAAAAACAGGACGCTTTTTCTATCAAGGGATAATAATTCTCTCTCTCTTCTCTCTCTCTCTCTCCCTCTCTCTCTCTCTCCTCTCTCTCTCTCTCTCTCTCTCTCTCTCTCTCTCTCTCTCTCTCTCCCTTTAACGTTTGCTTCAATTCAGAAAGATTTCTTCTTTTGAGTTTTGCCTCTTTTGAAATATCCATTAGACCTGTTTGTCTTCCAAAAGGCATAGTTGACTCTGATCTCTCTTGAGAGATCCATCCAAACTTCGAAGGTTTTTTCAAAGTTCCATTTTCTGCTTTCTGAAAGAAAATATTCCTTTACTTTTTATCAAGCAGAAAAAAAATCCATTTTATAAATTTCCCACAAAGACACTTTTTACTTTTTTTTCCCCTCCCGGTAGTATAGTTGTTCATATATCATATCCACAGAAATCCATATAATCTCTCTCTCCTCTCTCCTCTCTCTCTCTCCCTCTCTCCTCTCTCTCTCCTCTCTCTCTCTCTCTCTCTCTAGAAATATCCATTTGGCCTATATATGTTAAGATATACATTGGTCTTAATTTATTCAAAGAAATTTGTTTAATCTTTATTTGACATGAGTCCGTTTGGGTCTGGGCTTGTTCCTGTTGCAGATTGCCTGGCCCTTATGGCCAAGCACGGGCTCTTGCACACTAGCAGCCAGTAGATATGGGTCTGTGCTCTCTTTAACTTAGGAAACCTGTTTGTCATATGCAGTCTTAGGTATTTAGAGTATCCCACTGCTCATTCCACATTTACTGTCAAATCCACTTTGCAGAAACACCTCTAAAACAAGAAAGTATTCAGTTTCATGTTAAAAGCCTTAATATCTCCTGTCATTCGGATTTTTAGTGGGAGCTTATTGTATTATCTTGGGGCCGCATGTTTGAAATCCTTAGAACCTGCAGTGAGATGATTTTTAATTTACGATTGAATGTAATGTTGTGGGTTTTAATTTAATATTTAATGCATTGATGTAAGTCTTTTTTAATATTTAATGCAATAATGTGGTTTTTAGTTTAGGATTTAAAGCAAGGATGAGGGTTTTAATTTAGGATTTAATGCACTGCTATGAGTTTTAATTTAGGATTTAATGTAATGGTGTCAGTTTCAATTTAATATATACTGCATTGGTGTGGGTTTTGATTTAGGATTTATTGCAATGGTGGGTGTTTTAATTTAGGATTTAATGCAACGGTCTGGATTTTAATTTAGGATTTAATGCAGTGGGACGGATTTTAATTTGGGATTTATTGCAATGGGATGGGTTTTAATTTAGATTTTAATGCAATGGTATGGGTTTTAATTTAATATTTAATGGAATGGTGTAGGTTTTAGTTTTTGATTTAATGCAATGGTGTGGGTATTTATTTAAGATTTAGTGCAATGGTGTGGTTTTTAATACAAGATTTAATGTAATGGAGTGGCTTTTAATTTAGTATTTAATGCATTAGTGTGTGTTTTATTGAAGGATTTAATGCATTGGTGTGAGTTTAATTCAAGATTTAATGCAATGATGAGGGTTCTAATTTAGAATTTAATGCAATGGTGTGAGTTTTGATTTAAGATTTAATGAAATGGTATTGGTTTTGTTTAATATTTAATGCAATGATGTGGGTTTTATTTTAAGATATAATGCAATGGTGAGGGTTTTGATTCTACTTCAAGTAGAGGTGGAAAGAGGATGTAAGGAAGCACCAATAAAGGTGGGTTTATTTTCTTATATCACTTTTAGGTTTTGTATCGACTGTAAAAAAAAAAAATATTTCTTTGTGTTGACATTGGTGGAATAATTGGGTATTAAGTTTGTAATGCGGTATGTTTTCAAACTAAAGAATATTTTTTAAC
>NC_090749.1:56233001-56255501 GCF_036898095.1 Palaemon carinicauda | reverse complement strand
GTTTGTTGTTGATTTTAATGCTCACCATAGGGAGTGGTTAAGTTCTACCTCTCCTAACAGCATTAGACTTTGCCTCTGAATCAGGCTGTGAGCAAATCCTTAATGAAGCTACCCACAGGTCTGGTAATTCGCTTGGACCTGGTATACACTGACTCCCCTGACGTTATAACTAATAAGGTTGGTTCTCCAGTCGGGACATCTGATCATGCGTTGATTTCATTAGTAGTGAAGGCTGAGCAGCCTGTCCCTGAAAAATCATACTCGTGTAAAATTTATATAAAATCCCAAGCAGACTAGAATGGGATTTTGCATGATTTTTTGTGCTTGAATTGGTCTCAATTATATAGTAGTGTAGATCCTGTTGTCCCTTTGTATGAGAATATAGTCAACATAATTGATATACGTATCCCTTCTTGTGTGCGAAGGTACCGATTGAATGAAAAACCGTGGTTCAATGATGATTGTAGACGTGCTTATTTGGAGAAGCAGGAGGCCTATCATCTTTGGAAGAGTAACAAGTCAGATTTGACCTGGAATAACTATACTCAACTTCGAGCTTTTTCTCAGAGAGTTTATGCCTCAACTGAAAAGGATTACGATTTAACCATAAAAGAAACCTTTTCTGGTACAACACAGGAACATAAATGGTGGTCTACCCTTAAATCTGCACTCTTTGTTGTAGATGCAACAGTTCCTCCTTTACTTAAACCAGATGGCTCAGTCACTCACTGTCCAAAGGAAAAGGCAACCCCTTTGGCTGATGTTTTTGACAGTAAACAGAGTAATGGAAAACTTGAACTTCCTCATTCATGTTTTCCTGAGGCTAAACTAATTAGTTTAGTTTTTCGATCTCGTGAAAGTGAAGCTCTGTTGATGGACCTTGATGCTTATGGAGGTGTAGACCCAAATGGTATTTTTCCATTGCTTTTTATAAAGACAGCAGATTTCTTAGCTCCAAAGTTGTTATTTTCCGCAAGTTAGCCAGAAGAGGAGCTTTTAGCACTTGTTGGAGGATTGGTAATATTACTCCTCTATGTAAATGTGTTAATAGTAGCTCAAATCCCACTTATTACCGCCCAATTCCCATAACTCCCATATTATCAAAAGTTTTTGAGCGTCTTCTAGGAAAACTTCTTGATAGTTTTGCTGAAGGTAATCATCTATTCCCTAGTTTGCAATTTGGTTTTCGTAAAGGCCCTGGAGAATGTGATGCCCTTCTTACAATCTCCAATGCTGTACAAAAATCCCTTGATTGTGGTCCGGAAGTTCGTATGATTGGCCTTTATTTTAGTGCTGCCTTGACCGTGTTAATCATGAGGCCCATATTTTCAAACTCAAAGAGATGGGAGTGGGTGGATCGTTTCTTAGCATTATTATTGATTTTTAAATTATAGATCTCAAAGAGTTGTTATTGATGGGCACCATAGTGATTATATGAATGTGATATCCGGTGTTCCACAGGGTAGTGTTCTTGGCCCATTACTTTTCATACTATATACACATGACATGTGGTTTGGCCTAGAAAACAAGCTTGTTGCATATGCAGATGATGCTACTCTCTTTGCATCAATTCCATCCCCTGAATGTAGATCTGGGGTTGGTGAATCCCTTAATAGAGATTTAGCTAAAATTAGTGCATGGTGCAAATAATGGGGTATGAAGTTGATTCCTAATAAAACGCAAAGTATGATTGTAAGTAGGTCGAGGACGGTGGTTCCTCAACATCCGGATCTCAGTATTGATAATGTTTCTTTAAATTTGTATGACTTCTGAAATTTCAGGTGTTATTCTCGACATTAAATTTACTTTTGAGAAACACATTAGGTCTGTGTCTTCTTCAATTGCACAAAAAAATTTGCATATTGAGAAAGTCTTACAAGATTTTCGGTGATAAATCTATTCTGAAGAAGTGTTTTAATTCTTTCATTCTACCTTGTTTTGAGTATTGTTCTCCTGTCTGGTATTCAGCTGCTGATTCTCATCGTAATTTGTTGGACAGAAACTTACGGTCTATTAAATTTCTTATTCCTGATCTATATATTAATCTCTGGCACCGTCGTTCAATTAGTTCATTATGCATGTTGCATAAGATTTTTCATAACTCTGACCATCCTTTAAATTCAGATTTCCCTGGACAATTGTATCCTGTTCGTAATACTAAGTAGGCAGTTAATTCTAATAGCCAGGCCTTCTTCATCACGAGGCTCAATACTACGTAGTACTCTAGAAGTTTTATTCCAGCTGTTACCAAGTTGTGGAATGATCTTCCTAATCGGGTGGTTGAATCAGTAGAACTTCAAAAGTTCAAAGTTGGAGCAAATACTTTTTTGTTGACCAGGTGTACATGAGTCTTTTTATAGTTTATTTATGACATATTTGTTTTTGATGTTGTTAATGGTTTATATATGACATGTCTGTTTTGACGTTGTTACTTATTTTAGAATGATTTATTGTTAATTTTTTTTCTTTATTTATTTATTTCCTTATTTCCTTACCTCACTCACTGGGCTATTTTTCCCTGTTGGAGCCCCTGGGCTTATAGCATCCTGCTTTTCCAACTTTTCAATTCTTTACATTCAGATCTCCCTGGACAATTCTATCGTGTTCGTTATACTAGGCAGACAGTTGATTCAAATAGCCAGGCCTTCTCCATCATGAGGCTCAATACTACACAGTATTCTAGAAGTTTTATTCCAGCTGTTACCAAGTTTTGGTATGACCTTCCTAATTGGGTAATTGAATCAGTAGAACTTCAAAAGTATCATAATAATAATAATGATAATAATAATAATAATAATAATAATAATAATAATAATAATAATAATAATAATAATAATAATAATAATAATGAAACTTATTACCTGCTCAATGAACCATTTTGTATTCAATGTGAATTCGCCGCACCTGTTGTAAAAACAAACCCCCATACTGGGAGGGAGGTGTTGGATAATACAGAAATGCCATTGTATAAACATGCTAGAGGTTGATCCAATTATTTTGCTTACATTGCAAAATACAAAGGTATCAAGTAGGGAGTATGGTGTACCTTCATTGTGTCTTGGAGTAGATCACAGCTTTTCCAAACAGTTTCTCTTCC
This sequence comes from Palaemon carinicauda, assembly GCF_036898095.1. Lineage (NCBI taxonomy): Eukaryota > Metazoa > Arthropoda > Malacostraca > Decapoda > Palaemonidae > Palaemon > Palaemon carinicauda. The sequence continues at coordinate 56,252,404 of NC_090749.1, read as the reverse complement.
CTCCCGCAGTATCTTCGTTGAACAAAGAAACTATATGTACTTCAAAGGTTAAAAGGTCGCTCATGAATGGCAAAGGCAAGAGGCAGTGAAACTTCCCTAGAGACTGACCATATATACATATGATCAGCGCCCAGGGCCCGTCTCCATCCAAGGTAGGACCATGAAGGGGCAGGCAATGGCTGCTGAAGACTCATCAGTTAGATCTACAGTATAGGCACCCTCAAACCCCCGTATCCTTCTGCTCATAAGGTTGATGAGGTTGTAGACACTACAAGAAACTATCGAACTAGGGCGGTTTCGAATCCAAGTCCAGCAGTACTGCATGCAGGGACGTTTTCAATAGTAGACCACAACACAGAAAATAGATATAGATACACATTGCGTCTCTGGATAGTAATGGATCTTCTCACTACATAAAACTATAAAGCTTGATCGTCTTTCGAATCCCAGTCCAGCAGCACGCCATGCAAGGATGTTTTTAAATGGGTACCAAAACACAGAAAATATATATAGTCACACATTGCGTCTCTGTATAGTAATGGTCCTTCTCCTCCGTACAGGAATCGGCCCTACGACACCAGAACAAAGGTCTATCCTCAGAGGATTGGGTCATGGCTGCTAACGTGTCTGGAAATGGGATGAACCAATGGGTCAAGTGCTCCGCCACCAATGATGTTGGAACGTCGTCCCATCCCTGCGTCTTCTCCATCTCCTTAGTTGGTGAGTTAGAATATAATAAATCTAACAGGTATTTGGTTTAATGCTTAGTCTATACAAAGGCTCGCCAGGTGTTCATGTCTGTTTATTTCTTTCATTTTATTTTGTTTTTCTCATGATATATATTTTTCTATCCAAATTTAGAGTTTTCCTTCAATTTCCTGTATATTTTTAAGCTTCCTTTATTTTCAAGGTCTTTTTTCCATATGTTGAATTTGGTGTTTATGTTTGTCCTTGTCATTTATTTGATCTGACATATGTTCATGTTCAGCTCTGAAATACTTTTTCTTGTATAATAAAGGTTATATTTTTTAATATCTTTCAATCCAGCTTCCCACCTATACCCCGTTTTCATAGATTTTCCTATTGCTTCCATAATTGATGAAATACCTGTATTTTCATTTGCTTTTAATATTTTCCATTAAGCCCCACTTTATATCCTTGTATATTTTCTCTTTAGTGTCTCTTAGATTTAATATATTTGTTTATACAAATTGGATGGTATTTTAGTGCCCATCAAAAATGTTTTCCTTATGAAACTTTATTATTATTTTTCTTTAGAATTGCCATTGTTAGTTTTGCATGTTTTGAGGAAATTTAAATCATCTTCATTTTCTTGTGTTTGGAATATATTGCTCTTATTATCTAGTTCAATGCCAAAATAGAATATATTTTGTAATACTCTATTGCCCTCTATACGACCAGAATATCTTTCCCTATTATATATCTTGATATTCCTCTTTTCTTGGCATAATTCTAGTGCCCAATTCGTCCCCAGTTTGCTTTAAGAGCAAAATATTACATTTCGAATATTCTATAATTCCCTCTCTTCCAAAAGCATACTGGCTCTGTCAATGCTAATTTTTCTTTTTTTTTTTATTATCCCCTTTTCTTCTACCCTTTCCATTGCCCTTCATGGGACCAGCTTACACAGTGATGTTCATCCTGTGCTTCTTATCTTATTTCACTGGTAAACTCTATTTCTCGCAGACCCTCCCCCAAATCAATATTAATTTTTTCGCGCTGGTTCATGCGAAATAGCATTTATGATTTTCTGGGAATTTCTTTTTTATTATATATATAACTTCAATCAGTGTCTCCCTTTTTAGCAAGTCGGAAACCTTACTAAAGGCTGTATAGTAGTAGTTACTATTGTATTATATTTTCAATAATTTAGCTCTTTTTTGACATAATATTGTAAAATAAATGTTTTTTTTTTTGTCTCCTTTTGTGAATCCTACTTTACATTCATAATTTTTTCATATGTATCCCCCTTTATCATCATTATTATTTGATATTATACCTAGAGCTTTTTCCATATATCTTTTTCTATTTCTAATATTTTTTGCTTTTGGTCTCCTTCAGTTATTATTATTATTATTATTATTATTATTATTATTATTATTATTATTATTATTAGCCAAGCTACAACCCTAGTTGGAAAAGCAAGATGCTATAAGCCCAAGGACTCCAACAAGGAAAAAATAGCCCAGCGAGGAAACATCGAAATAAATAACTGATATAAGAAGTAATAAAAATTGAAATAAAGTATTTTTAAAACATTACCGACATTGATAGATAATTCATATATAGACTATTGAAAAGCATAGGTTTTTCATCTGCCGCTAAATAATTTCAGTAACATTTCTAAACTCGCTTCAGTATTCCTCAGTTCGGTGTGAATCTCAGGTTTTGGGACATCAGGTCCTGTTGCTGTCTTTGCCTCTATTGTAATAAAGTCCTTAAATTTACTTGCGGTAATTATTGATTTTTCCAATCGATTTATTTTTTATTTCTTAGTATTTCTTTAATTGCTAGGTTCATACGCTCTTGTTATCATCTACTTCAGCCATTTCGTTTCTATATTCTTTTTTTTCTTTATTCTTACTGTCTTATTTTATTTTCATGTTTGCTCTATGCTTGTAGGATAATTAATCATTTCTCTTTGCCATCTTTTTCAATTAGTTTCGTTCCTTTCTTATTGCAAAGAATAATTGCATTTCTGTTTTTTTTTTCCTCTGGTTTATTTTAATCATTCCTTATTCTAGCATTATATTCTTGTCTCTTTTGCATCTTTCACTATTTTCATTATTACGAAGACAGTAGTTTCATTCTCTATTAGCTATCGCAAATTCTCATTCCTTTGATCATAATTATTTTCCAATGATTCCCTCACTCCTCTTTCTCAGCGTTATCCCTACGTTAAGGGGTCGGTTGCCTGATGCATCATCGCCAGTGCTTTCCATCAAAGCCATTCTCTTCCACCAAACCTCTCCTCTCGATATCATCCTTCACCTTATCTCGCCATCTAATGCTCTGCCTCCCTCTTGATCTTTGGCCCCTAACAGGTTCCTCCGAAGCCTCTCAGGGCTTCCTCACTCCCTCCCAAGCCCTCCTCACTCTCTCACAAGCCCTCATCAATCCCTCCCAAACACTCCTCAATTCCTCCCAAGCCCTTCTCACTCCCTCCCAAACCCTCCTCACTTCCTCCCAAGCCCTCCTCACTCCCTCCCAAACCCTCCTCACTTCCTCCCAAGCCCTCCTCACTCCCTCCCAAGCCCTCCTCACTCCCTCCCCCAGATCCTCCTCACTCCCTCCCAAGCCCTTCTCACTCCCTCCCAACCATTCTCACTTCTTCCCAAGCCCTACTCACTCCCTCCCAGGCCATCCTCACTCCCTCCTAAGCAATCCTCACTCCCTCCCAAGCCATCCTCACTCCCTCCCAGGCCCTCCTCACTCCCTCCCAAGCCCTCCTCACTCCCTCTCAGGCCTTCCTCACTCCCTCTCAGGCCATCCACACTCCCTTCCAAGTCCTCCTCACACCTGTCAATGTTTCCCTTTCCCTGGAGAGGCTTTTTTGGTACTTTCTTCACTGATCGTCCACAGATGTTCCTGTACTTCTATTAAAAGTACTCTCCACTCGTAAACTTTCAGCAATCTCTCCACTGTAGTTTTTTTTTTCTACTTTATCAAGTCCATTCCTTCTAATCTGTCTTTGTCTGTTTTTTTTTTTTATTATTATTTCTTATACTCTTCCATTCTTCCAACCTAGTTCATTTGATCTTTCCACCTTCCTTTGTTAGAATGTTCGTTGTACTTAAGAGTAATCCAAGATATTAAAGAATTATTTTTCCTATATCTCCTCATTGATACGCAGATTATCTATTCTTTTGTAAACCCCTACATAATTAAAATCAGTATTTTGTCAAAGTATTAAAGTAGCCAGTGATCGTGCATCCGGCCTATTAATATTCCCCCCTAATTTATGTCCCATTTTTGATATCCTAAAAACCGTTCTCACTTTGACGTTCACTAATATAATTAATATTGCGACTTAATTTTTGTATTCCATTGTTAACATATGATTCTCACTGCTTTGTCCCTATTTCTGGCTTTCATTATTCCATGCTGAAGGTTTGATTAATGTCAATTTGAAATGTAATATTATGCAATCTTCATTTAAGAGACATCAAAATCTTGCTTTCGTTTCTATCCGATGTATTACTCTTTAGTTATTTTGGTTTTTGTATTAAATGAAGATATCATCTTTGATAATTCTTCAGATATCCCTTATCTATCTCTCCTTCGTCTCAGCTTGCATTAAACCTGCGTGAGATATCTGCAAGTTTAATATTTGCTCAATAATTAAATTTCGTTCTAATAATTACTTTTAAAGGGAGCTGCTACATCTTAAGGCCAAAATCAGTTATTCCAATCTGAAAACCATCTAAAGATTTCCATCAATGACAATAAAGGAGGAAAAAAGAACTAGTTAATGCTGTATTAATCCGTTTATGATGATCACTCTCCGGGAAATGACTTCCTATTACAAAGGGTAGTAGTCTTGTTATTCTCTCTCTCTCTATCTCTATCTCTCTCTCTCTCTCTCTCTCTCTCTATATATATATATATATATATATATATATATATATATATATATATATATATATATACACAAACATATATATATATATGTATATATATATATATACATATATATATATATATATATATATATATATATATATATATATATATATTCAAATAAGCCATATATATCTTTGCTACATTAATGTCTGGAATCTCTTACCGACCTCGGGATCAAAGCACCAGGTGAAATCACACAAAGACAAGAGCTTGTGACCGGCCGGGAATCGATCCCTGGTCCGGCAAACTTATAGAGACAGTGACTAAACCACTTGGCCACGGAGAAAGATAAAAGTCAATGACAATTCTGCTGTATTTATACCTGTCAAATTCAGGTGTTTTGTACTTAGAATTTAAATTAACCCATATTCACCATCGTAGCTACTAGATAGTTTGTTATTTGGCATTCGATTAATAATATATTTTTTCACATTTAGACGTGTTTTTTTCATATTCGAATAAGCCATATATATTTTTGCTACATGAATGTCTGAATTCTCTTAACGACCTCGGGATCAAAGCCTCAGGCGAAATCACCCAAAGGCAAGAGCTTGTGACCGGCCATGAAGAAAGATAAAAGTCAGTGACAATTCTGCTGTACTTATACCTCTTTAATTCAGGTGTTTTCTACTTAGAATTGAGGTCGTTATCAAATCATAATTCCCATTTATTCCATCTAAAGATCCAATCATCGAAGAGAAACTGATCATAACATTTTAATTCGTAAAGTCAAAATGAGCGATAATTTTGAACGGAAAATGCCTATTGTTTCGTAACTCGGGAGCCAAAGTCGTAAAACTGTCATGCTCCATAAAGTCCATTTATGAAAAAAGAAATCATTGGCGTCGTTGTTGGAGGCACAAGCAAAGTAATCTGCTTGATGCATCCTTCGCGATGCACATAAAGCGTGATTTTTTTTTTTTTATTTCTGGTTATGGCAACTCCTATTTGCTCCTTAGTTTGGTTGTTATGGAAACAGTTATGGCCCATAACTGCCCGAGTAGGAAATAACTAGATTTCAGGTGACTTGGTCTGATTGCACCGTTTTATGCATGAGGTATTGTGGCCGGTATAAGTTCTCTTTTATTTAATGGATTATTCACAAGTGTTTGTTGTTATTACTCGAGGTGAGAATTCTCTCTTGTTCTCGGTGTGATCAAACAAGGATTCCTTAAACATGGGAAGATTTTAGCGAAAGATGTTCTCTTAGTTTCTATTTGCCGGGAAGAGTATAACTAAACTTCATCAGTTATTTCAGGGGTGGCCAACCTATGGCGCATGCGCCAACAGTGGCACATTGCACGATTACAAGTAGCGCACTCTACCCCAGAGATAATAGAAAAAACAAAGCCCGCTCATAAAAAAATAATGGAAAAAAATACAAAAATAATTTAAGGGGACCTTCCGCTATGTCCTGCATTTTTTTCATTTAATTATTCAAAATACACCATTTCTATATATGTGTTAAAGTTTAGACATATATAATACCTTCATCATATACCAACTTTACAGAATACATTGAAAAAATCACATTACTACGAGGGGCCTTTGATAGTCGTTTCAGTTATTTTGCTGAAGAAGATTGCATGCTTGCATAACATTCTGAAGATGCCTAGTAATATACAGATGGAACTTATTGATCTAAAAGCAAATTCAGTGCTGAAGAGTAAATTTAATGAACTTCCCTCACTCCCAAGTGCATCGGAAATGTTTAATTTTTGGCGATTATTAACAGGTGAACCTTTTCCAGAATTTAGAAAATTTACCCAAAGTTATGCCTGACGCTTTATAACAACATACAGAAGAGAGCAAAATATTTTCATCCTTGAAAATTATCAAAAACCAACAGAGGTCGTGACTATCCGTTTCAAATCTGAAGAACTGTCTGTTGCTTTCCGTTTCTAATTCAACTCCTAATATTACAGATTTAGTGAAAGCAAAGCGAAGTCAAAAGTCATATTAAACATAGTTATGTTTATTTTTCCTGCAAGTGAAATTACTTTTCTTTAAAACTGCTAATTATGTTCATATATTTTTATTAGTACTTTCAGGAATAACTAATGAATATTATCAATGCAAATTCAGTGTCAATAAAGTAAGTACAGTTTACTTTGCATCCATGTTAAATCATATCCTTTACAGCTGCTACATCTGTCGGCGCGCGCGCACACACACACACACACACACACACACACACACACACACATATATATATATATATATATATATATATATATATATATACATATATATATATATATATATATATATATATATATATATACATATATATATATATATATATATATATATATATATATATATATGTATATATATATATATATATATATATATATATATATATATATATATATATGTGTGTGTGTGTGTATGTATAAAGATATATATATATATATATATATATATATATATATATATATATATATATATATATATATATATATATATATATATATATATATATATATATATATATATATATATATATATATATATATATATATATATATATATATATATATATATCCCAACACCACAAACCTTCCTTTAGAGGAACATAAGCACAAACCTGGGGTGTAGCGAACCCCAATCTTTGGATCAATAAAACTCAGTTTTCCTTTCATGCAATCTTATTTTTGAAATATGAAACACAAACTAGACTTATTCAGCTTTCTTTTGATATGTAAACTAAATTAAAAAAAAAAAAATTTCTTGTAATAAAATTAATAAAAATAAAACTTTGAATTTTCAATTTTTTCCCGAAAAAAAATTAAAAAAAATTTATATAAAAAAAATTTCTTTAGAGAAATGGGCTTCCTGGCATGGTGAAATGAATCCTTCTTCCATCCCCTCAGCAGCCCTCAGCATTCTGGCACCACATCTCACTGTAATATGGAGAGACAAAAAAGGGTCAAAATTTAGCACAGTAAAATTATGATATTTTGATCTTATCACTCGTTACTCCTCTGAAAACTTACTAAATACTTAGTAATTGATGTTTAGAGGGTGTATTAAAGATGTGTGATGATATATCATGTTATATACCAAGCCTGTGTACGTATTTGATCTACCAGACTGTTTGTTGTTATATATATATATATATATATATATATATATATATATATATATATATATATATATATATATACAGTGGCCGCAAATGAAATACGGGTAATTACTTATCATAAGCTCAAGACAGCTTGTACATGTCGGGTACAAGTGGGATTTGCACACAGGTCGTTGACATTTCAGGCACCTGATGCGTGTCTTCCGGTTTTGAGAGCGGGGGCACTCAGCACTATCATACATCACTTTTATTTTAGAATTCCACTGATTTTATTGTCTGTTTGTTTTATTGTAAATAGAACCTGAAACACATTTATTTATGCCTGGAAAGAAATGTAAATAATTATCATAATCACTGTCATACATCACTTTTATTTTAGAATTCCACTGATTTTATTGTCTGTTTGTTTTATTTCAAATAGAACCTGAAACACATTTATTTATGCCTGGAAAGAAATGTAAATAATTATTATTATTATTATTAGTAGTAGTAGTAGTAGTAGTAGTAGTAGTAGTAGTAGCAGCAGCAAAAATTTCAACACTTACTAAGGGAATTGGGATAAGCAATATAGTACAAAACTATATAACTGGGGTGGGATGGACCCCAGTATCCTGACATATAACCAAAACCTGGGGTGGTATACACCCCAGTATGTCATAAAACACATATGTGGGGTGTGGGTCACCCCATGACATATAATACTGGAACACTAATGTGGGGTGTGCTGCACCGAAAACAAGAATAACAACAACAACAAGAACACCACCAGACACACACGCGCAACCCCTCCTAGGGCAACCGTGAGACTAACCCAGCAGGGAATGCTGACCTACTAGTGGCTACCAGCGCAGAGTTGCCAATGTTTATTTTTTTCGTGGGGTGATATGAACCCCGCGTCAGTGATGCAGGGATATATATGTATGTATATATATATATATATATATATATATATATATATATATATATATATATATATATATATATCTTTATGCATACATACACATATATAAATATACTATATTATTATATGTATAACCGACAAATATGTCCAAATCACCATAGTTACGGGATTGAAAGGGGGTTAAAGTTTGTGTGGCCCATCTGAATTAGAAGAGAAAAAAATTGGTTCATGGGAAAAAAAAAGGTTGGCCACCCCTGAGTTATATCATATGAAAAATTTTGAAGACATCGCTTGAAAACAGATTACAAATATATGATTCAAAACATCCTTAGAAAAAGAGCAGGTTTGTAATATTCCTTGTCATGGGTAAAGTTTAAACCATCCCTTAGAAACTTTCCGAGATAATGGTAAAAGTTTAATATTCCATGAAAATGAGATGGTTATAAGTATCCATTGGGAAAAATACATTTTTGTGATCATTTCCTCTGTGTTCAGTCGATGCTTTGTATCAGCGCTCTCCAACTACTTCTGTCCCACATATCTCGTCTCTTCTAACACATATATCATTTGCTTTTCCATTTGAACTTTGGCCATCCTCTAATTCCATTCATATCTTTGTTCGTGATCCTTTTACAAACATGGTCCTCATCAATTCTCATAACATGACCAGGCCACATTATTTGCTTCGATGCTTCCACGGCTTTGACCGTTCCTGGTATAAGATAATATCTGATCCTGTCTTTCTCGTGACTACACTCATACATCTCAACATCTCATTTCTCCCACTTCCATTTTTATTTCTATTGCTTTTCTTATTAATTAGAAATATATATATATATATATATATATATATATATATATATATATATATATATATATATATATATACATATATATATATATAATATATATATATATATATATATATACATATATATATATATATATATATATATATATATATATATATATATATATATATATACATATATATATATACATATATACATATATATATATATATATATATATATATATATATATATATGTATATATATAAATATATATATATATATATATATATATATATATATATATATTTATATATATACATATATATATATATATATATATATATATATATATATATATATATATATATATATATATATATATATATATATATATATATATATACATAAATATGTATATATATATATATAAATATATATATATATATATATATATATATATATATATATATATATATATATATATAAGTATATATATAGATATATATATATATATATATACATATATATATATATATATATATATATATATATATATATATATACTGTATACATATATGTGTGTATGTATATTTTCATTTATATATTATTCCCTTACTACAGAGCCTCCAAGTCAGCTGGTGGGATGTGCCTACCACGAAGTGACCACCGATTCTGCCCCAGTGACTTGCTCAGCCGGATCAACCTCAGAGAAACTGACTCCCACGTATCATATCGAGGTATTATTTCAAATAAGCTCATTACAAATGAGGAAGTGGATAAGTCAATTTTATGATTACTGTCCATAGTGGGAGATTTGCTAAGCACCCTTTCAATTTGTGCTTTTAGACTCGTGATTCAAGCTGGCATATGCATTAATAGCCAAAGAATAGTAATAGTAGAAAATACTATTATTAATCGCTAGAAGATGGTGGCTGGTATTTAAGTGTAGTTGTAGTAAAAATAATATTAATAGAAGAGGAAGGCAGATGATAAATATAAAAGGAGCAACGGTGTTAATGGAATTACTACTGGTTAAATTCGAGGTTAAAACAAACATACATAGATTATATGTACCACAACCTCCTTCTTCTTCTTCTTCAGGTACGTGAAGGCAACAACGTTATTCTGACGAAGAACAGCTCAAAGCCTCGCTTCAATTTGAGCACCCTTTCCCCTGGGAGAGATTACGTCCTGGCCATGTACGCCAGCCACCAAAAAGGGCGTGGAAAAGAGACCACCTTGCTTTTGAGAACGCCCACACCAAAGGCGGAGGAAGTCGCCCCTGAGAGGGTCTCAATAAATTGTAAGTTTAATTTAAAAGGTTAACTTAGATGCAAAGTTTATGGATATGTTTAAACATCATCATCCAAAGACTAATTCAGTAGTCAAATTTTAAAGTTTCCTATGATTTTTCAGCTTGATGAAAGTTACTTATAATACACTGGTTTTTAAAGATTATTTTCCGGTTTTATTTCAAGAATTTACTATTGTGTCACATGCTATCCGTAATAAATGATACTATTAATGGTAATGTAGTTTGTAATAATTATAATTTGGGGTCATCTATGAGGGAAACCAATATTGCTAATATCATTACTTTTATTCATTTTGTTCCATCCATGGAGATAAAGTTATTGTTATCAACAGTAAACAACGAACCGAACAGCGACATTCTCCAACCTGACGGAGATGTAGATGAGGGAAGTGGATTGCCTGTCAACGCCATCGTAGGCGGTGCTGCAGCTGTGGCCATAGGCCTGGCTGGGGTCGTGGCAGCCATCGTGTTCTGCCGCGCCCGCCGCTCGAAGAACAACTCTCCTGGGAAATCGCAGCAGTTCCACCATGCATCGCACGACTCGCTCCTCGAGCTTCCCCACGGAACGATGTACCAGCCTTGTACCAGGCACCCTTCCAGAGGTTAGGTTCATTCATTTATCTATTCAATTCTACTAGAGAACAAGGAAGATGCTCTGGGTGTGTGCTATTGAATCTGTGCGCCTTGGTTGGCAGTAAATTGAGTAGTAGGTAGTTGGTTGGCCGCCCATTGATACTCTTGCTTGAGAATTATTAGGTCGTTTGACTGGCTACTAAGTACTATATTGGATCCCTCAGCTTATGGCTCATTTTACCTTTGCCTACATATACACCCAATAGCCTGGCCTAATCTTTACCCATTCAACTCTTTCCTTACACTCCTAGAAACACTAACACATAACTGTAAAGTTTTTCTTCACTAAAGGGGTCAACTACTGCACTGTAATTGTTCAGTGGCTACTTTTTTCTTGGTAAGGGTAGAAGAGACTGTTTAGCTATGATAAGTAGATCTTGTAAGAGAACGTCTCCAAAATCAAACCATTGTACTTTAGTCTTGGTTGGTGACATAGCCTTTGTTACTTGGTCTTCCGCTGTCTTGGGTTAGATTTCTCATGCTTTAAGGTACACTCAGGTACACCATTCTGTCTGTTTCCTTATTTCCTACCCTCTATCAGCTATTTTCCTTGTTAGAGCCACAGAGATTTAAACATCCTGCTTTTCCAACTAGGGTTGTAGCTTAGCTAGTAGTAATAATCATTAGTTATTTAGCATTATTGGTTACAACAGGATAGAGAAATGTATGGGCGTAGCAACCTCATGCCAAATTACTTGATGAAAATCAAAAGAAAATCGTCCTATCCTTACTGGTTACCTGCCATTGGTCAGTTCCCGTGATCAAACACCTCTCAGATCTGATAGATTCAACTGCAATATGACCTGACTGTCCCTTTGAGATAGGGGACGGGCATTTGATTCTATGGCTGAGTAGTATGGCACATGTAAAAGAAATGGACATATAATGACAAGGACAGGTAATAGATGGACATTAAGAATATCAGAATAAGTCCCTCGAGATTGTAAAAGACGCAGACAAACGTAAAAGACGATTAATTGACGAACAAAGGAAGTTTACGGGCGTGGACTAAGAGAGAAAGACCATAAACAGACATCAGTGGAAGAACATGTCTGAGGCCTTTGTTCTGCAGTGGACTAGTAAAGTAATGGTGAGGGTGATGAGATATATATATATATATATATATATATATATATATATATATATATATATATATATATATATATATATATATATATATATATATATATATATATATATATATTATTACTTGCTAAGCTACAACCCTAGTAGGAAAAGCAGGATGCTATAAGCCCAGGGGCCCCAACAGCGAAAATAGCCCAGTGAAAGGAAACAAGGAAAAATAAAATATTTTAAGAACAGTAACATTAACCTAATTCTTTCATTTATAAACTATAAAAACTATAACAAAACAAGCGGAAGAGAAATTAGATAGACTAGAGTGCCCGAGTATACCCTCAAGCAAGAGAACTCTAACCCAAGATAGTGGAAGACCATGGTACAGAGGTTATATCACTACACAAGATTAGAGAACAATGATTTGATTTTGGAGAGTCCTTCTTCTAGAAGAGCTGCTTACTATAGCTAAAAAGTCTCATGTACCCTTACCAAGAGGAAATAACCACTGCAACCCAACATCACCCCACCACACCCATTACGAAACAACGTAGCTCACCTGATACTGGTTTAATAAAATTTTATCCTACTTTTCGATACATGTGCTATTCATTATCCTTATTCATTGCCAAATCATAATCCTGTGAAACTAACAATCAATAGACATATGGAAATCAAATTACTTAATCAATAGACATAAGGAAATTAAATTACTTACTGGTATTGACAAAATAAATCTGTTTGCAGCCTATCCATCTTAGGCAAAGCATGGATGAATATGATCCATTTTTGAAAAGAGATCTTTAAGAATAACAAATTATATACATATATGGGTCCCTTCTAAAGCAGTGTCAAGATATAGCAAAATATTATCTTTAACTCAAAATCTGATCTTATTTGAGTAACTACCAAAAAATAAAATTCTTCAAAACATTGCAAAATGGCCACAGAAGTTTGTACGCATCAAAGCCTAAATCACTACCGCAAATACATCAAAACAGAGAACTTAAAAAATGTGCAGCATAAAAATTTGCATAACCACTACAAATTCTCCACAAAAAGCATCAACACTTTTATAAAAACAAACTAGGTTAAAATAGAGAGCACTAAAACGTTTGAGCCAAAATCTGGTTCAAACTTATATAACAGAAGAAGTAGATCAAGCATTATCTTTTTTTTCCATTCATAAAACAAAGGAGCAATCACATTATATAATAGGATATCATTTGTGAAACAACCAATATAAAATCTAGTTTTATAAAGTAACCATTATATTGCATAATGGAAAATATTTAGACATAGTTATAACACTGTGGTGCCAAGCTCACAAAAAAAAAAAAAAAAACATCATTTTGAAAAAATAGCAGCCTGAGCTCTTGGAGAATGTCTCTTTGCTTTATAAACATTAAAATCTACTTTAGTAACTTTAAAAACATGGGATTCCATATCTAGACATAAAACTCAGATAACTAAAAATATTTTTAAGCAAAATGTCTACTTCGGGCAGCTAAATTGGTGGCCATCTTGAAAAATGGCCGCCATATTTGACTTTCAATCAGACAGATTTGATTAGTATGATTTGAAGAACGAGTATCATCACTTACATTTTGTGTGTGTGTGTGTGTGTTCTACACTATATTACATACAGTATTACCAAGTGTAGTTGGAAATTCTTGTATTACAAAAATTATAAAAAGATAATACTGAGGTTTTCACTTTAAATCTTATTTATGAGTAATAGTTACTTAAAAACTAAAAAAAATTATTGTTGGTCAGTTTGTGATTAAATAAATTTTCTTTTCAATCAATGAAATATAAATGCAACTTTAATCAAAAGATCTCCAATGGCATTACATCGTACAGGGGATCTATCTAAAACAACCCAGGCTAGTAGGAAGACAAGCTTTATCTCAGTAAGAATCTCAAACATAAACATTTACTACAAGCAAAACTGATTATAAAAAATATGAAGCTATTAATCCTCAAAATGGTTAATCATTGTTCATGGTCTTTAAGCAATATATATGAAAAAATCCAATTTATACTTCTTCCTGTTCCAAACCAATTTAATGTCAATGACTCAAAAAGTAAAAATTCTATACTTTATAAACTTGTTGTTTTTATATAATATAATATTTGTATTTGTATTTCAATATTATTTGCACCAGAAATCAGGGAATATCTTTTTATTTACGTGTTCCCGAAAGTCTCTTTATCTAAGCACTTCAAATAAGAAGTGTTCGTTACTTGAGGGAAATCAATAAATCTATTCATTCATGAGATTGATTATTTATATTACACTTACTGTAATGTCCAAAAGGCATTTTAATTACCCATAATTCTATAAATATTGATATAAAATGTGAAGCATATCTTTTTTATTTACTCGAGATAATATCTCTATAACACTAAACTGCTAGGTTTTTGAATAGTCTCTAAAATTATTTTCAAAGAAATCTTTCTGCAAAAAACACGATATGTAGCATAACTCCCAGTGTCTAGAACCATGATATCCAAACTTGGTGAGTGGACATTCTAAGCTCACATAGTCAATTAGAGGCACAACCTATACTGGCCATAGTTTCTTAGAAACATACCGAATATCTCTTAATGGACAAGGACCACAATTCTCTGAAGAAATACTTACAACCATTTCTAATAGTGTGAACAAATATATTTTAACCGACTCACAGTCTTAAAACAATTTAGCTCTGAATGAAGGCAAAAAAGACACAATAAACTTAAGCTTCAAAGTCCATCTTGAAAGATATCGCTTGCAGATTACAATGCATTTAGCTGTTAAATCCTGAAAGTGAAAGTTTCCCAAAGATTCAAAACTGAGCCTACTACATATGCGAAACCACATTCCCAACCTGACAATTGGACCTGACCACTGACGACCCATCTTGACAGGGATAAATGTATGTGTTATCATATCAGAAAGTAAATGTCTAATACCAGATGCTCGAGTACCTGATTAAGCAGTAATATATACCCTAGAAATGTTGTGATTAAAAATTCTTTTACAAAAGAACAATTTAAATCTAAATTCTTTTCATAAAAAGAAACTTTAAAAGTTTTAACAATATGAACCTAGGTAGTTATAGTTATTGATACATTCTTAAACTGAAACATAAAAATGAGCAAAATGACAATTTGTCCTAAATTGTATTTTTCCTGGCTAAACAAACTCGTAATCATTTATTATAGGAATTCACTTCCGCTCAGGTGAAACAGCCGAAGGCTGGCGGTATGGGGCGGAACTTAGCTCCACCCCCGCCCCACATCAGCCAGCCCACTTTTCTTATTCAAACGCTTTAGGCTCAATGTGGAACATGGAGGGGTGGTAGAGGCAAGCATTTTTATTAAATGATTACAGGTTTGTATTGCTAGGAAAAATGCAATTTAAGACAAATTGTCATTTGTTCCGGCGCGTTATACAAACCTCGTAATCATTTACTATAGGAAGACTCACTGGTTAGTGGGAGGTCTGCCTTTGTCTGCCTTTGCTGCTTGTGAACAGCTAACTCCCCGGATATAGACCTGGTCTCGAATGACAAGAGGACTAAATCCACCAACCAGTCTCTCGACACGACATGATGATGATGGGGTCTGAGAGACTGGGAGCCGTGTTGCGCGATGGGTAAGAGCATCGCGCGACCTTTGAGCGTGAATGTAAGAGACACTCGACCCTAGGGTCACAGTGATTGGATGAATCTCCATAACCAAAAGGCAAAGGGTTTATACATCCACCGTCTTCCCTGCCTAGCAAAAGACGGGGGGTGGGGGGGAGGAGAATACCTTTAAACAAACTCTAGCAATCTTACCTGGGAAGACTTTTCTTGATGTATGGAACTCCAAGGGAGGAGACAGAGAGAAAGGCAATCACATGCACTCTGCTTTCACACTGCCAAACATACCATAAAAATCAAGACAAGAGACTTCCCTGTCCCGGAGGAACTGGAGAGGTCAGACAATAGCTTGAGCCGCTACCACAAGGGCCAAGAACAAAGATATCCAAGTACTTGTGCGTAAACTCCCTCAAGTAACAGGCCGTAAAGGTGCTCTGGCTTTTCCAAACGCCAGCCTTCAGCACTTGGCCCACAGCAATATTTCTCATGAGGCAGTGCCTCTGATCTCATGCGCTTTAACCCTCGCGGTGCTTGGACTCTTGAGGAAGTCTCATGTGCCTTGCGGATGGTTTCCCTCTTGGCTCTGCTGGTGCTAACGAATAGTCGTCAACATTCAGGTCTGAGATAACGACTTTGCTTAAGATAACGCTGGAGACACCTGACGGGACAGAGAAGCCTCTCACCTGAACCGCCACTTGCCATAAGGAAGGAATAGTGAAAGCCTCGAACCTGGGATCGTGGATCACTGGGTTCTGAGTCTTTATCAGGAACTCTGGCACAAATCTCAAGGAGATCTCCATCCAACCCTCTGCGTAACATTACAAGAGGGGCTCTGTAACTCCCCGACTCTCTTCGCTGATGCTAAGGCTAGCAGAAAAACAGTCTCAAGGGTCAAGTGCCTGTCTGAGGCACGGGTCTACGGTTTGTATGGAGCACGAGTAAGAGACCTGAGAACTAGAGTGACATCCCACAGGGGACCTCGAAGTTCCCTCGGGGGACACAACTGATCGAAGCTCTTAATGAGCATAGAAATCTCTAGGGTGTTGGAGATATCTATGCCCTTCAGGCGGAACACCATTGCAAGGGCAGACTACCCTTTAATGGCAGAAACCAAAAGGAGCTAATATCTGCGAAGAAAGACTTGGAAGTCTGCTATCTGAGTTAGAGAGGCTCCGACCGGAGAGATACCCCTTCCACTACACCAATCAGAGAAGACCAACCACTTCCCTTAGTAGACTGAGGAGGAGGATCTTCTAAGGTACCCTGACATCTCTCTCACAGCGAGTTGCAAAAAGACTCGCGTTCTGGGGAGATGCTGGTTAGTCTCCACGCATGAAGTCTGAGCGACTGCACCGCCTGGTGATACCTACTCAAAAAGGATTGCCGAAGGAGATTGGGCCAGTTTGGTAGTTCTCTCAGCGCCACGACCAGGAGCGGCAACAGATCGGGAAACCACTCCATGTGTGTCCATATTGGAGCAATGAGAGTCATCCTGATTCCTGGGGTTACTGGGACCCGGGACAGGACTGCGCGAAGCAAGCAAAAGGGGACAAATGCGTAGCAATCCAGTCAATCCCAAGGATGTTGCAGTGCATCCTCGAACGCACTGGTACTGGAGAGCAAAACACGGGAAGCTT
Source organism: Palaemon carinicauda (assembly GCF_036898095.1). Lineage (NCBI taxonomy): Eukaryota > Metazoa > Arthropoda > Malacostraca > Decapoda > Palaemonidae > Palaemon > Palaemon carinicauda. Next base: position 56,234,683 of record NC_090749.1, on the reverse strand, counting down.
GGTGTTGTGCCCTGTTGCGAATAGTTTGATGCATGGTTCTCCCCAGAGGTCGAGTACTTGACTCGCTACCCAAGGGTGAAGAGACCATTCTGCCCCTATTACCTGGTTTTTGCGACTTAGGGCGCCCGCCTGAACATTTCTCTTGCCTTGAATGAACCTGGCTGACAAGGGTAGGTGTTGACTCTGCCCACAGAAACACCCGCCTCGTCAACTGCTGCAAGGGACGTGAGAGCGTGCCCCCTTGCCTGTTGACATACGCGACCATGGACGTGTTGTCGCTCATCAGCACTACAGAGTACTCTCTCAAACGGCCCTGGAAATGGACGAGTGCTCTCGAGACTGCCATCATTTCCAGCACGTTGATGTGCAGGTGTTTCTCCTCTTCCAGCCTCACACCTGACACGACTAAGTCATCCAGGTGTGCACCCCAACCTTCTGTGGATGCATCTGATAACAGACGGAACTGAGGTGGAGGAGGGTTTATGAGAGGTTCTCCTCATTTAGCCACCGAAGGAGATCCTACCTTACCTCGCGTTCCATGAGGACCGGACGAGAGGGAGAATTGGTGGCTGGCGACCACTGCTCCTTCAGACACCAATGAAGGTAGCGGAGATGGATCCGCCCAAAAAGGAACAAGCTACTCCAGCGAGGAGAGGTGACCTAGAAGAGCTTGCCCCTGGAGGGCTGGAAATTGTTCCTGCGACAGGAAGGGCTGCGCAACCTCTCTAAGTCTGCTGATCCGTTCTTCCAAGGGAAGAACACGAGCTTCTGATGAGTGTATCAGCATTCCCAGATACTTCACCTTTTGCTTGGGAATAGGTTCGACTTCTTGTAGTTCACCACAATCCCCAGATCTCGACAAACTGAATCAACTGCTTCTACGAGGGAGCGAGAATCAGCCAGTTGTCCAGGTACATCAGTAGGCGGAAGGCCCTCGAGTGGGCATAAGCTGCTACCGTCATGAACACTCGCGTGAACACAGGGGGAGCTGTGCAGAGTCTGAAGCATAGGACTTGGAACTGGTACACCGTTCCCTGGAAGGTGAATCGCAGGTACTTTTGAGGCGACCGATGAACTGGTACTTGAAGGTATGCGTCCTTCAAGTCTATCAAAAGCATGAAGTCGTACTGCCTGATGGCTAACAGCACAGTGCGAACTGACAGCATCTTAAACGCAGTTTGCTGAACAAACTTGTTCAATGGTGAAAAGTTGATGAACGGTCTCTAACCTCCTGTCGCCTTCTCGACAAGGAATAGATGACAGTAAAATCCTGTTGACTGATCGTGTACGGCTTCTAGCGCATCCTTCTCCAACATTTCCTGGACCTCCGCCTCTAAGTCCAGAGCCTTCGGATATGTTGGATCGTACGTATGGAACCCTATTGGAGTGGAGGATAGGGAAGGGCCCGATGAAGCACAAATGGGAGCTTGTACCCTTCGCTAAGGGTCAACACTACTACCATCCCTCCGCCCCAAGGTGCTGCTACATTGCCCAATGGCGCGATAGACCTCCCCCTACCTTCGGCAGCATGGGAAGGGGAAACCCAAGCTCAGCGTTTCCCTTTCCCTCGCTTGCCCCTGTTCTTTCCACGACGTGGAGGAGCTCCCGAGGTAGGCTGGAAGGTCTGTTTGGGGACAGAACCCTTCTGAATAGGAGCAGGTCTCAGCTGCTCAGGAGCAGCA
>NC_090749.1:56225501-56228001 GCF_036898095.1 Palaemon carinicauda | reverse complement strand
TCTATACATGAAAGATCTATTTTATTATTATTATTATCATTATTACTATCCAAGCTACAACCCTAGTTGGAAAAGCAAGATGCTATAAGCCCAGGGGCTCCAACAGGGAAAAATAGCCCAGTGAGGAAAGGAAATAAGGAAATAAATAAATGAAGAGAACAAATTAACAATAAATCATTCTAAAATAAGAAACAACGTCAAAACAGACATGTCATATAATAAACTATCAACAACATCAAAAACAAATATTGTATGTCATAAATAAACTATAAAAAGACTATGTCCGCCTGGTCAACAAAAAAGCATTTACTCCAACTTTGAACTTTTGAAGTTCTACTGATTCAACCACCCGATTAGGAAGATTATTCCACAACTTGGTCACAGCTGGAATAAAACTTCTAGAGTACTGCGTAGTATTGAGCCTCGTGATGGAAAAGGCCTGGCTATTAGAATTAACTGCCTGCCTAGTATTACGAACAGGATAGAATTGTCCAGGGAGATCTGAATGTAAAGGATGGTCAGAGTTATGAAAAATCTTATGCAACATGCATAATGAACTAATTGAACGACGATGCCAGAGATTAATATCTAGATCAGGAATAAGAAATTTAATAGACCGCAAGTTTCTGTCCAACAAATTAAGATGAGAATCAGCAGCTGAAGACCAGACAGGAGAACAATATTCAAAACAAGGTAAAATGAAAGAATTAAAACTCTTCTTCAGAATAGATTGATCACGGAAAATCTTGAAAGACTTTCTCAATAAGCCTATTTTTTGTGAAATTGAAGAAGACACAGACCTTATATGTTTCTCAAAAGTAAATTTACTATCGAGAATCACACCTAAAATTTTGAAAGACTCATACATATTTAAAGAAACATTATCAATACTGAGATCCGGATGTTGAGGAGCCACCGTCCTTGACCTACTTACAATCATACTTTGAGTTTTGTTAGGATTCAACTTCATACCCCATAATTTGCACCATGCACTAATTCTAGCTAAATCTCTATTAAGGGATTCACCAACCCTAGATCTACATTCAAGGGATGGAACTGATGCAAAGAGAGTAGCATCATCTGCATATGCAACAAGCTTGTTTTCTAGGCCAAACCACATGTCATGTGTATATAGTATAAAAAGTAATGGGCCAAGAACACTACCTTGTGGAACACCGGATATCACATTCCTATAATCACTATGGTGCCCATCAACAACAACTCTTTGAGATCTATTACTTAAAAAATCAATAATAATGCTAAGAAACGACCCACCCACTCCCAACTGTTTCAGTTTGAAAACAAGGGCCTCATGATTAACACGGTCAAAGGCAGCACTAAAATCAAGGCCAATCATACGAACTTCCCGACCACAATCAAGGGATTTCTGTACAGCATTGGAGATTGTAAGAAGGGCATCACATGCTCCAAGGTCTTTACGAAAACCAAATTGCAAACTAGGGAGTAGATTATTACCTTCAGCAAACCTATTAAGACGTTTTGCCAGAAGACGTTCAAAAACTTTAGATAATATGGGAGTTATGGAAATTGGGCGGTAATCAGTGGGACTTGAGCTACCACAAACACATTTACATAGAGGAGTAACATTACCAATTCTCCAACTAGAGCTAAAAGCTCCTCTTCTTGCTAACTTGCGCAAAATAACAGATAACTTTGGAGCTAAGAAATATGCTGTCTTTACAAAAAACAAAGGAAAAATACCATTTGGGTCTACACCTCCATAAGCATCAAGGTCCATCAACAGAGCTTTAATCTCACGAGATCGAAAAGCTAAACTAGTTAGTTTAGCCTCAGGAAAACATGAATGAGGAAGTTCAAGTTTTTCATTACTCTGTTTACTGTCAAAAACATCAGCCAAAAGGGTTGCCTTTTCCTTTGGACAGTGAGTGACTGAGCCATCTGGTTTAAGTAAAGGAGGAACTGTTGCATCTACACCAAAGAGTGCAGATTTAAGGGTAGACCACCATTTATGTTCCTGAGTTGTACCAGAAAGTGTTTCTTTTATGGTTAAATTGTACTCCTTTTCAGTTGAGGCATAAACTCTCTGAGCAAAAGCTCGAAGCTGAGTATAGTTGTTCCAGGTCAAATCTGATCTGTTACCCTTCCAAAGTTGATAGGCCTCCTACTTCTCCAAAAAAGCACGTCTACAATCATCATTGAACCACGGTTTGTCCTTCACTCGGTACCTTAGCACACGAGAAGGGATACGCCTATCAATTATGTTGACTAGATTCTCATTCAAAGGGACAACAGGATCTACACTATTATATAATTGTGACCAATTCAAGCACAAAAGATCATGTAAAATCCCATTCCAGTCTGCTTGGGATTTCATATAAATTTTACAAGAATATGATATATCAGGGACAGGCTGCTCAGTCTTCACTAATAATGAAATCAAGGCATGATCAGATGTCCCGACTGGAGAACCAACCTTACCAGTTATAACGCCAGGGGAGTCAGTGTATACGAGATCCAA
>NC_090749.1:56208001-56220501 GCF_036898095.1 Palaemon carinicauda | reverse complement strand
AATACTAGTTAGAGAACCAGGATGCTATAATCTCAATAGCTCCAACGTGGAAAAATAGCCCAGTGAGGAAAGGATATAATGAAACTACATGAGAAGTAATGAATAATTAATATAGAATATCTCAATATCAGTGAAAACGTTACATATAAAAATAGTTATGATATGCATATAATAATAAATTGTATAATCCTTACTGTCGTTATTATAAAAGTAAGCTTGAAAATAATTGAGTAAGTAATGGAAAAGACGGGGAATTTTTAATATAACGCTGCATTCATAAAACTTTATATATTTTTCTCCACATCACCTTTGATTAATTGACGAGTTAATCAAATTCATTTACAGGAATATTGAAGTAATAGTAATTTGAAAAATTATGCGGCGTCAAGGAGTGTCAAAACTCAGACAGTATAATTATAAGTTGATTATTAATTCAATTTGTTGTGATATTTTGCATTCGGATAATTAGTCTTCAAGGTGATAATTGTTACCTATATTTTTTTTCTTTATTCAGCCCTCCGTCGTATATTAATGTGAAGTTCAAATTGGCACCTATTTCTTTTTTCTTGAACAGCTGACGTGAATCTCTCCATAATGTATAGTTTATATATGACAGATCAGTTTTACTACTACTACTACTACTACTACTACTACTACTACTACTACTACTACCACTAATAATAATAATAATAATAATAATAATAATAATAATAATAATAATAATAATAATAATAATAATAATAATAATTATTATTATTATTATTATTATTATTATTATTATTATTAACTGAAATAGTACTTTGTGAAAATACAGGGCATATAACTGTGGATTCTTAATACCGAAGTTTTTAGACAAGACATTGTGTTATTTATGGATTTATTTATTTATTTATTATTATTATTATTATTATTATTATTATTATTATTATTATTATTATTATTATTATTATTATTATTATTATTATTATTATCAACTGCATGTATATAAAACGATAGAAAAGAAGCAAATAAATTATAAATGTTTTGAAAGATATTATGAAGAATATAAATTGATCGTAAAATAGAGTCTAACGATGTAATGTCCGTAGGTGGTTCCAACACTGCACTGGTGAGATTTCTTTTCAAGTTGATGAAAACAGCTGATATTATGGAAGAGTTTTCTAAAGGGAATCTTTTCAATCATTTATTATGATGAACTCGGGCAAGTGATCAATACCTTGACCTTTCTGGGGGAACCACACCTTGTGAAGGAAAAAATTTTATGATGATAATTATTATTTTCAGTTTTTTATCATAATTTCCCATGTCTTGATATTAATCTTTTGCTGTCACATATATCGATAATTACAATTAAATCGTTTTAGAAACGTCCCTGACTGGTAATCTGCTGGAGTGGGGTTCAAGACCCTCTCATTAGTTTCTTCTTATCTGCAACCTCACTATATTTGTGAACTAAGGATGTGGCCTTTGGTGGAGCCTCATATTATTCCACCTGCTGAGTCATCAGCAGCCATTGTCTGGCCCTCTCAGGTCCTAGGTATGCAGTTGATTATAATAGTCGTGCTTTTTTTCATTACTAATCGTATAGTTTATTTCCATATTTTCTTTTCCCACTGGGATATTTTTTCCCTCTTTGGAGGCCTTGGGCTTATAGCATCCTGCTTTTCCAACTAATGTTGTATCTTAGCTCGTAATAATATTTGGTCAGTCTCTAGGGCATTGTTACTGTACCCTACCTCTGCCATTCATGTGTAACCTTTGTCCATTGATAATAAATAAATAATTCATTGCTAATATCCACTCATGAGTAACCTTTAAACCAGCTTGTCCATTGATAGTAAATAAATAATTCTTTGATAATATCCATTCATGAGTAACCTTTAAACCAGTTTGTCCATTGATAGTAAATAAATAATTCTTTGATAATATCCAATCTTGAAAATCGTAATTCCAGCACAAAATTATGCGTTCATTTTTTACTGTAACATCTTGCTTGTAGTGTCTGCTTGTTTTATCTCCCCTTTTTTATCGGTCACTAAACTTGCATTAGAAACCAACCTGGCTGACATCACCCATGTTAATGGGGTCATAGCAGAGACTTTGAGCCAATGGTGATGTGTTTTGTTATGGCTCTCTTGAGAGAGAGAGAGAGAGAGAGAGAGAGAGAGAGAGAGAGAGAGAGAGAGAGAAAGAGTTGGCTGTCGAAAGTTTTCTCTCTCTCTCTCTCTCTCTCTCTCTCTCTCTCTCTCTCTCTCTCTCTCTCTCTCTCTCTCTCTCTCTCTCTCTCTCTCATAATTACAATCACACACACACACACACACACACACACACACATATATATATATATATATATATATATATATATATATATATATATATATATATATATATATATATATATACATACATATACCAAAGGCACTTCCCCCAATTTTGGGGGGTAGCCGACATCAACAAAGAAACAAAACAAAAAGGGGACCTCTACTCTCTACGTTCCTCCAGCCTAACCAGGGACTCAGCCGAGTTCAGCTGGTACTGCTAGGGTGCCACAGCCCAACCTCCCACATTATCCACCACAGATGAAGCTTCATAATGCTGAATCCCCTACTGCTGCTACCTCCGCGGTCATCTAAGGCACCGGAGGAAGCAGCAGGGCCTACCGGAACTGCGTCACAATCGCTCGCCATTCATTCCTATTTCTAGCACGCTCTCTTGCCTCTCTCACATCTATCCTCCTATCACCCAGAGCTTTCTTCAAACCATCCATCCACCCAAACCTTGGCCTTCCTCTTGTACTTCTCCCATCAACTCTTGCATTCATCACCTTCTTTAGCAGACAGCCATTTTCCAATCTCTCAACATGGCCAAACCACCTCAACACATTCATATCCACTCTAGCCGCTAACTCATTTCTTACACCCGTTCTCACCCTCACCACTTCGTTCCTAACCCTATCTACTCGAGATACACCAGCCATACTCCTTAGACACTTCATCTCAAACACATTCAATTTCTGTCTCTCCATCAATTTCATTCCCCACAACTCCGATCCATACATCACAGTTGGTACAATCACTTTCTCATATAGAACTCTCTTTACATTCATGCCCAACCCTCTATTTCTTACTACTCCCTTAACTGCCCCCAACACTTTGCATCCTTCATTCACTCTCTGACGTACATCTGCTTCCACTCCACCATTTGCTGCAACAACAGACCCCAAGTACTTAAACTGATCCACCTCCTCAAGTAACTCTCCATTCAACATGACATTCAACCTTGCACCATCTTCCCTTCTCGTACATCTCATAACCTTACTCTTACCCACATTAACTCTCAACTTCCTTCTCTCACACACCCTTCCAGATTCTGTCACTAGTCGGTCAAGCTTCTCTTCTGTGTCTGCTACCAGTACAGTATCATCCGCAAACAACAACTGATTTACCACCCATTCATGATCATTCTCGCCTACCAGTTTTAATCCTCGTCCAAGCACTCGAGTATTCACCTCTCTCACCACTCCATCAACACACAAGTTAAACAACCACGGCGACATCACACATCCCTGTCTCAGCCCCACTCTCACCGGAAACCAATCGCTCACTTCATTTCCTATTCTAACACATGCTTTACTACCTTTGTAGAAACTTTTCACTGCTTGCAACAACCTTCCACCAACTCCATATAACCTCATCACATTCCACATTGCTTCCTTATCAACTCTATCATATGCTTTCTCCAGATCCATAAACGCAACTTACACCTCCTTACCTTTTGCTAAATATTTCTCGCATATCTGCCTAACTGTAAAAATCTGATTCATACAACCCCTACCTCTTCTAAAACCACCCTGTACTTCCAAGATTGCATTCTCTGTTTTATCCTTAATCCTATTAATCATTACTCTACCATACACTTTTCCAACTACACTCAACAAACTAATACCTCTTGAATTACAACACTCATGCACATCTCCCTTACCCTTATATAGTGGTACAATACACGCACAAACCCAATCTACTGGTACCATTGACAACACAAAACAAATATTAAACAATTTTACCAACCATTCAAGTACAATCACACCCCCTTCCTTCAACATCTCAGCTTTCACACCATCCATACCAGATGCTTTTCCTACTCTCGTTTCATCTAGTGCTCTCCTCACTTCCTCTATTGTAATCTCTCTCTCATTCTCATCTCCCATCACTGGCACCTAAACACCTGGAAAAGCAATTATATCTGCCTCCCTATTATCCTCAACATTCAGCAAACTTTCAAAATATTCCGCCCACCTTTTCCTTGTCTCCTCTCCTTTTAACAACCTTCCATTTCCATCTTTCACTGTCTCTTCAATTCTTTCGCCAGCCTTCCTTACTCTCTTCACTTCTATCCAAAACTTCTTCTTATTCTCTTCATATGACTGACCCAGTCCCTGACCCTACCTCAGGTCAGCTGCCCTCCTTGCCTCACGTACCTTGCATTTTACTTCCACATTTTTCTCTATATTTTTCATACTTCTCTATACTATTACTCTGTAGCCATTCTTCAAAAGCCCTCTTTTTCTCTTCTACTTTTACCTTCACTCCTTCATTCCACCATTCACTGCCCTTCCTCATGCTGCCTCCAACAACCTTCTTGCCACATACATCACTTGCAATCCCAACAAAATTTTCTTTGGCTAACTTCCACTCCTCCTCTAAATTACCAGTTTCTCTTACTCTCACCTCGTCATCTGCCATTTTCAACCTTTCCTGATATTTACTTTTTACCCCCGGTTTTAGTAGCTCTTCAACCCTCACTAGCTCCCTTTTACATCCCCAACTCTTTTGCTACAACTAATTTTCCTTCCACCAAAAAATTATCAGACATACCGTTAGCCATACCCCTAAACACGTGCATGTCTTTCAATCTTCCAAACATTCTTTTAGTTATCAACACATAATCCATTAATGCTCTTTCTACTACTCTTCCATTTGCCACTCTTACCTATGTATACTTATTTTTATCTTTCTTTTTAAAAAAGCTAGCACTTATTACCATCTCTTGTTCAACACACATATCTACCAGTCTCTCACCACTCTCATTTTCACCTGGTACGCCATACTTCCCAATGACACCTTCTACCTCTCCAGCGCCCACTCTAGCATTTAAGTCACCCATGACAACTACATAATTCCTTTTACCCAGTCCTTCTACACACCTAGTTAATTCATTCCAGAACTCATTCCGCTCTTCTTCACTTTTCTCACTACCTGGCCCATACGCACTGACAAACGCCCAACATGACCTACCCAACCTAACCCTTACCCACATTAACCTAGATGATATCTCCTTCCATTCCACTACTTTACCTGTCATCCATTCACTCAGCAATAAAGCCACACCCTCTCTCGCTCTTCCCCTTTCAATCCCAGACACTCTACCAGACATTTCACCAAACATCACTTCACCCTTTCCTTTCATCTATGTCTCACACAAGGCCAATACATCCATCCTTTTACTTCAAAACATACTTCCGATCTCACATCTTTTACTCTCTATCGTACTACATCCACGCACATTCAAACACCCCAAAACTAGAGTGCGGGGAGCAGTCACTCTCCCCCCAGCTCCATCTCTTTGATAATGTCTCACAGGATTTTTTATACAGGAGAGGGGGTTCCCAGCCCCCTCGTCCCGTCCCTTTTAGTCGCCTCTTACGACACGCAGGGATAACGTTGGCGCTATTCTAATAGTTTTTATGCCCCCGCGGCAACAGGGGGATATATATATATATATATATATATATATATATATATATATATATATATATATATGTATATATATATATATATATATATATATATATATATATATATATATATATATATGCAGTATATATATATATATATATATATATATATATATATATATATATATATATATATATATATATATATATATATATAAATATATATGTATATATATATATATATATATATATATATATATATATGTATATATATATATATATATATATATATATATATATATATATATATATATATATATATATATATATATATATATATATGTATATATGCATATTTATACAGTATATATATATATGTATATATATATATATATATATATATATATATATATATATATATATATATATATATATATATACAGTATTTTAATCTATTTTAGGTGTCAGGAGAGAGATTACTCTCTCTCTCTCTCTCTCTCTCTCTCTCTCTCTCTCTCTCTCTCTCTCTCTCTCTCTCTCTCTCTCTCTCTCTCTCTCTCTTATAATCTATTTTTATAGGTGTCAGGAGAGATAATGTAGGCCTTACAGTGATTATCATCATTATTATAGTATTAGTAGTGCCATAAAGGTTAATATGAACATAATGTTTTGATTTTCGTTATTGGGTTCGAGAGAGATTATAAGTTTCTCGAATTTTTTAGATTTTATTATAGGTTTAAATAAGGATAATACGTATTTTGTGTTGTAATTTTTGCTGATTTTATTGAAACATTTATTATTATTATTATTATTATTATTATTATTATTATTATTATTATTATTATTATTATCCAAGCTACTGACCTAGTTGGAAAAGCATGTTGTTACAGTATAAGCCGAAAGGCCCCAACAGGGAAAATAGCCCAGTGAGGAAAGGAAATAAGTAAGCATATTGAATAGTCTGCCCTCAAGTAAAAGGACTCTAATTCAAAACAGTGGATTTTTTGCTATCCGTTTTAATAAAGGTAATATGTTTCTTTAACTGTGAATTACGTTATTAGTTTAGATAAAGGAAATATATTTTCATGTTATTTCTGCTATCGGTCTCTATAGATAGTATAGAGAATAATATATTTATCGTTTTGTGAGCTTTTATCAATTTCTATAGAGATAACATATTTCTGGCGTTGTGAATTTTGCTATTAGTTTCTAAAGCGAATAATATATTTATCATTTTGTGAGCTTTAATAAATTTCTATAGAGATGATATATTTCTAGTGTTGTGAATTTTGAATTAGTTTCTATTGACAATTAAATAACGTATCGTTTTGTGAGGGTTTATTCGTTCCTATAAAGATAATATATTTCTGGTGTTGTGAACTTAGCTATCAGTGTCTATACAGAATAACATATTTCTCGTTTTGTGATTTCTGCTATCAGTTTCAATAAAAGAAATATATTTTCAAGTTGGGAATTCTGCTATAAATTTAAATAAATGAAATATATTCTCATGCTTTGATTTCTACCATCAGTTTCAATAAAATTAATATATTCTCATGTTTTGATTTCTACTATCAGTTTCAATAAAAGAAACATATTCTCATGTTGGGAATTCTGATATCAATTTCAATCAATGAAATATATTCTCATGTTTTGATTTTTACTATCAGTTGCTTTAGAAGAAATATATTCTCGTGTTGGGAATTCTGCTATCAATTTCAATAAATGAAATATATTCTCATGTTTTGATTTCTACTATCAGTTTCAATAGAGATATATAATTTATTTCTCGTTTTCTGAATTATTTATTATTTCTACAAAAAAATAATATATTTCTTGTGTTGTTCTATTATGTTTCAATAGATAATCAAATATTTTTCATTTTGTGATTTTTTTCTACCAGTTTCTATAGAGGTATTGAGTTTTTCGTTGGGTTATTCTAATAGATATTTGAATTTTTCCATTGGTTTTCAGTAAAGGAAATATATTCTCATCCTGTGATATCTGCTATCAGATTCAGTAGCGATAATATGTATCTAGTATTATAAACTCTGATGTAGGTTTGAGTAGCGACAATATATTTCTTGATTTGTGATTTCAGATATTGGTATCATTAGAAATAATGTTTCTCGTATTTTGATTTCTTATATCACTTTTAATTAAGATGATATATTTCTTACTTTATGATTTCTAGGATAGAATGTTGTTTGCCTTCTGATTTCTATCATCGGTATCAATAGAGGTATTGAGTCTCTCATGTCGTGATTATTTTGGTATTAGTTTCAATACGATTATACATTTCTCCTTTTGTATGTTTTTCATATTGACTTTCATTATTATTATTATTATTATTATTATTATTATTATTATTATTATTATTGTTGTTGTTGTTGTTGTTGTTGTTGTTGTTGTTAGTATTATTATTATCATAATTATTATCATTATAATAATAATAATAATAATTATTATTATTATTATTATTATTATTATTATTATTATTATTATTATTATTAGCCAAGCTATAACACTAGTTGGAAAACTAGGATGATATAAGCCTAAGGTTTCCAACAGGGAAAAATAGCTTAGTGAGGAAAGGAAACAACGAAATAAATAAACTAAATAAGAAGTAATTAACAATCAATATAAATTATTCTAAGATAAAAAACAACGTTAAAATAGACCTCTCATATATAAACTATGATGAGAGACTTATGTTAGACTATTCAATATAAAAATACTGTCTGATTAGGAAGATCACATCTTACCAATATCCGAAAAAATTTCATTCACAGTATTGAAACTTATTCTATCAACACCTAGATAATTGATATGATTATTGCAGTATTTTTTAAATATAACTGGAAAATTTGTGTTAATTCCTGGAATCTTATATAATAATAATAATCATCTAGTATCAATAAATGATAAATCTTATTTTCTCAGCACTTAAGAAGAATTCATATTCCTTAACAAAAATATCAAACAACTATTAATAATGGATTTTTAATTAGTATTGTGTTCATGAATAAAAATGTAATAAAAAATGAATCAGAAATATCATGGGTAAATTATGGATCAGAAAAAAAAAATATTCGTTAATAAGCAAATATTTTTACTTTTTTGAGTATAAAAATAGAGAATTTTGAAGTTTTGAACATGAAAGAAATATTCATTAAGCCACTTACCTGCATTAATCAGGTCAGTACCCTATTTCAGTGACGTTTATTGACAAAGTATTTTTTCTTCTCAGCATCGAAGTTTCTTGGTTATAAAATGATGTGTGAATAAAGGGAGATTAATCTTAATGTTACTATCAGAAAATCGTGAACTTTAAAATATACAATAACTTGACATATAAGATTTGTTGTAAAGACGAAGGAATTACTAAGATAACTTGAATATTGTCGTTATTTTCGATGGAAAGATATAAAAGATTTTAAAATAATAATAATAATAATAATAATAATAATAATAATAATAATAATAATAATAATAATAATAATAATAATAATAGAAATGAAAATATATAAAGGATTTTGATTAATAATAATAATAATAATAATGATAATAATAATAATAATAATGATAATAATAATAATGAATAATAATAACAATAATAATGATAATAATAATAATAATAATAATAATAATAATAATAATAATAATAATAATAATAATAATGATAAAAGTGAAAATGTATGAAGGACTTTAAATAATAATAATAATAATAATAATGATAATAATAATAATAATAATAATTCCCAACTCGGAGACCTTGAAAAAAATATGCCATTTGTATCACCTTGATTAAACATGAACGCTGTCCTTAACTCTGAGAAGGATGAGAGCTCATTTCCATATATAGTGGCTATTAAAAGATTGTTAAATATTGATTAATTCTTGGTGTCTTGTTCTGAAATTGGGGACGACTTTTAACTCAGGGCGAATATGTATTTAAGGACTTTGAAGAATAGTTGCTGAATGGAAATGGATATTCTTTATGGTGCAGAGGCTTAAATTTGAGTGTTTGAATGAGGGGAAGAAATATATATATATATATATATATATATATATATATATATATATATATATATATATATATATATATATATATATATATTTAAATATATATATATATATATATATATATATATATATATATATATATATATGTATATATATATTTATATATATATATATATATATATATATATATATATATATATATATATATATATATATATATATATATATATATAAATATACCTATACATGTCTGTGTGAGTCTGTGTGTCAATTTCTGAGTGGGGATACTTTAACGTGGTGAAAGGGTTGTGTAACACCATTATCAGCAAAGCTGTACTAGTCAGGACCACCCATACTAGGTTGGTTTGATGTGAGCGATCAAAAAAGAGAGTGATAAAAACTAGCCAAACCCCGGACATGAATATAGACATGTCTGACACCTTTGTACTACAGTGGACTAGAAACAGCTGCATAATTTTGTTGTTGCTGTTGTTTTATATATATATATATATATATATATATATATATATATATATATATATATATATATGTGTGTATATGTATATGTGTATATATATATATATATGTATATATATAATGTATATATATATATATATATATATATATATATATATATATATACATATATATATATATATATATATATATGTATATATATATATATATATATATATATATATATATATATATATATTATTGTGTGTAGATATATGAACATATAGTTATATATACATATATATACACATATATGTATATTTAATTATGTATGCACACACACACATATATATATAAATATATATGTATATACACATATATATACTATATTTTACTATTTCATTACTTCTCATATAGTTTATTCATTTCTTTAATGCATATTTATCTTTGTATTATTCGTATTTACTACATAAATCCGTAAAACGCCACATAACAAACCATGTTATCTGCAGGAGCTATATTAGTTATATTTGGTCTCAACCAAAAACTTGTATTTGCTCCCAGTAAATTTAATGCCATTCCCTTTATTATTATAACTATTATTACTTTCTAAGCTACAACCCTAGTTGGAAAAGCAGGATGCTATAAGGCCAGGGGCCCCAACAGGAAAAATAGATCAGTGAGGAAAGAAAACAAGGAAAATTATATACTTCAAGAAGAGTAACATCATTGAAATAGATATCTCCTACTTAAACTATAGAAAATTCAACACAACGAGAGGAAGAGAAACAAGATAGAATAGTGTACCAGAGTGTACTCTCAAGCAAGAGAACTCTAAATCAAGGCAGTCGAAGACCATGGTACAGAAGCTATGGCATTACTCAAGACTAGAGAACAATGGTTTGATTTGGGATCGTCCTTCTCCTAGAAGAGTTGCTTACCATACCTAAAGAGGCTCTTCTATTCTTACGAAGAGGAGAGTAGCCACTGGACAATTGCAGTGCAGTAACCCCTTAGGAGAAGAAGAATTATTTGGTGATCTCAGTGTTGTCAGGTTTATGAGGACAGAGAAGAATTGGTCAGACTATTCGTTGTGTATGTGTCGGCAAAGGGAAAAAGAAACTAACGAGTTTGAGCAGGACTCGAACCCTAGTCTGGAGTTCAACAGTCAGGGACGCTACCACAACGGCCACCACAACCCTTTATGATAATAATAATGATAATAATGGTAAACAAACACACACACACAAACAGACACAAATAGGGGCGAAAACATAACTTCCTTCCATCTTCGTTGGCGGAGGTAATAACTTTAATATCAATATCGTTTTAACCACATTGGTTGAAAAGCTCAACGAAATTAAATACATTCTATCTTTGATATAAGGGTGCCTTTGTTTGATATTTCTGGAATGATAAAAGGTATTTGTAACAAGAATTATCTGCTGTTCTTTATTAGCCAATCTTAAACACAGCTTTTATGACAGTGCTGGTTTTATGGTTGGCGTTTAGCGTGAAGACTGGGAATAAATCTGTGTTGCAATAAGAATGCAGATTTTGAAGATATTCATTTAGAATTAACGAGAAGGTGGAGGAGGGATTGTGTTTTGGAATAGGGTAGGAAATATATAATTATGTATACATATATATATATATATATATATATATATATATATATATATATATATATATATATACATATATATATATATATATATATATATGTGTGTGTGTATATATATATATATATATATATATATATATATATATATATATATATATATATATATATATGTGTGTGTGTGTGTGTGTGCTTATATTTGTATGTGATTACATATGAGCTATGAGCTAACTAATCACCACATTCTCCAGGTAATATCTAAACTGCATAATCAAATACAGTTATTGTAAATAAAGAATAATGTCTACCTGGGATTATATTAACAGCTGCATTTTCTTAATTGTAAAATCTCATAATCTACCTTTTCATTCATTATTAATTATTCTGCTTCATTGCGTTGTTCATTTGTTTTTGTTTTTCACTCTTGGTTAATTTTCTTTAATTAGATAACTCTTGAAATAATTCTTTTTATATGTCTGATAATTTGAAGTGATAAAATTTCTAAATAGATATCAAAATAAGAATTATAGTTTCTTATGTTAATGAGGAGGGGGTTGTGGTGGCCTATGTGATAACGTCCTTGACTGGTGAACGTCAAACTGGGGTTCGAGTCCCGCTCAAACTCGTTAGTTCATTTGGTCACTGCAACCTTACCATCCTTTT
>NC_090749.1:56183001-56195501 GCF_036898095.1 Palaemon carinicauda | reverse complement strand
CCTTTTTAGGAGGTGTCTTATAACAGCAGTTGCCGTTTAATCGTAACCCTTTTCATTGCCTAAGCAGGACAAAATCCTTTACATTCAGTTGCCAAGTTAATTTTCCAAACTTTCAAGATTTGGTAAAAACCTTCTCTTTTGCCGAGCAAAAGCAACACTACCAATAGCGATGAATCAGATCCATTTCCAAGACATCATTGAGGACAAAAAGAACGTATTATTTCGAGTAACTCGTCTATCCACCAGAACCAAAGACCTTTCTCGATCCAAACCCGACTCTCCGCCTTTCTTCGCTTCGATTCCTCCCTCGGTCTATACTTCGACCCCTGTCTCTTCCCTAGAAGCAAAGGGGAAGAAGTTGAAGTCACAAAAATCTTTCTTATTTGAAAAGCGAAATTCCCCCTCCCCTCCATCGTCTGGGGACGAAAGCCACGTCCACAAATCACGACGTAGAATGGTTGACGAGGACACCGTCTTTTCATGTCTAACATGCTTCAAGAAGTTCGATAACGCGGGTGACCTTCAGAGGCACACGAAGACCCACAAAATGTACCCTTGTGCCTTTTGTGGGGCAGAGTTCGTAGACCAAGGAGCTCTCAGGATGCACCTCTTCAGTCATCCGGTGGGAAAAGAATTGTCTCAACAGTTGTCCTGAATAGTTGTGAATTATGTTTATTTTCATTTTAAGGCGACACCGCATTCATATTTGTTGTTGTGTATTAGTTTATAGTTATGAAGCATGTCTTGTGCTGGCAATTTACTAGTGAAAAGTTTTATCCCTTTGATGAACACCTTTCAACATGTGATTAGCATTCTCAGATAGTATATTTCCTTGGTATTACTATGCAAGTTTATATTACAATTATACACTTTGTATTTATTATTACTAATATTGCTGATTATTTTATAATAAACAGAATTGTACTTTGTTGTTCTTGCATTATCCTTTTTTTAAAAATTCTGACACTATTTAGTTGTTTTGAATATTTAGAAAGTTAAAATTCTGTAGGTAAAGGTTAAAGAATATAGCTGAAAAATAAAAAGTCACTATAGATGGACTAAGAGAGAAGGGTCACATCCAAATCTTCCAAAAATAATTAAGATGGCAATGATAGAGAAAAACTTCCATTACAGAATTGTATCCTGTAAGTGTACTCACCGAAGCCATCCATATATGATCCTTATGGAAATCTAAAAAGATATGAAATAATGAATGAATAATCATAAAAAATCATAAATGTCACAAAAATAGTTGCCAGGGGGATCAATGCTACTAGAACATTGTCCATCTAGGGATATTACCAGTGTGAAACATTCAGGGCCCTATAATACCTAACTGCCGCCCTAGGGCAAAGTTCCTAGTGACACAACCCCCACCACACCCACCCACCGCTCCCACCCTAATATTCATCCCCAACCCACCAGTTCCAATTCCGTCCCCCTTTTAAATCACTTTGCTTCCCATGTCCCTGTATATAGAAACCTAACTATACTGTAAGGCCTAGTTACAGGATATCGAAATATACAATAACAGATTAATTACACTAGTGAAAAGGTATTCTATATCAAGTGACTTACAAAATAACAAAGTAAACAGCACTTAATTTTTGCTTCATAAATACACATTAACAGCAATGAAGACTTTGAAGTAAGAGAAAATAAATTGATTTCAAAACAGAATCCATCAGCAGTACAAAAACATTCAACCAGGTCATAATAAATTTCATTATGAAACATTCACAAGATTTATTTATATATCAGAATTAGGAAGAAAATAAATACAAATATACTTTTCATTATTTGGTAGAAAATGGAATATATAGTACTACATATCTATATATACATCTTCTATCTATCTATCTATCTATCTATCTATCTATATATATATATATATATATATATATATATATATGTGTGTGTGTGTGTGTGTGTGTGTATTTATATTTATATTTATATATGCATATACATATATATATACATATATATATATATATATATGTATATATATATATATATATATATATATATATATATATATATATATATATATATATATACATACACATATATTTTTATATACATATACATATATATATATATATATATATATAAATATATATATATATAATATATATATATATATATATATATATATATATATATATATATATATATATATATATATACATATATATATATATATATATATACATATACATATATATATATATATATATATATATATATATATATATATATATATATATATATATATATATATATATATATATATATATATATATATATATATATATATATAATTATACAGTATATATATATATGTATATATATATATTATATATATATTTATATATATAATTATACAGTATATATATATATATATATATATATATATATATATATATATATATATATATATATATATATATATATATATATATATATATATATATATATATATATATATATATTAATATATAATATATAAGATTTTTCATAATTCTGACCATCCTTTACATTTAGATCTCCCTGGACATTCCTATCCTGTTCGTAATACTAGGCAGGCAGTTAATTCTAATAGCCAGGCCTTCTCCATCATGAGGCTCAATACTACACAGTATTCTAGACGTTCTACTCCAGCTGTTACCAAGTTGTGGAATGAATCAGTAGAACTTTAAAAGTTCAAAGTTGCAGCAAATGTTTTTATGTTGAACAGGCTGACAGAAGTCTTTTTATAGTTTTTATATGACATACCACCTGTTTTTGATATTGTTAATAGTTTGTATATGACACATCTGGCTTGACGTTGTTACTTTTTTTAGAATGATTTATTGTTAATTTGTTCTCATCATTTATTTATTTCTTTATTTCCTTTCCTCACTGGGCTATTTTTCCCTATTGGAGCCCTTGGGCTTATAGCATCTTGCTTTTGGAATTGTTGCATAGGTTCTTTCAACTAATTTGAGAAACTGAGAAAATGTATTGGTGAAGAAATCATGCACACATATACACACACACATAAACACACACATATGTATGTATATATATATATATATATATATATATATATATATATATATATATATATATATATATATATATATATATATATTATACGTAATATATATAAATATATATATATATATATATATATATATATATATATATATATATATATATATATATATGTATGTATGTATGTATATATATACAGTATATATATATACATATATATATATATATATATATATATATATATATATATATATATATATATATATATATATATATGTATATATATATTTATGTACATATGTAAACCTTATCCACATTCTATTCATAACTTCATGCATAAAATTAACGTCTTTTTTCTAACCTCTGAATCACCCTATCTATACACATGTTGAACAGCCACAAAGACATAATAGACCTATATCTTAGACCGACATTCATTGCAAACCAATCAATCACCAGGCAATATACACTAACCCTTATATCACCTTAATCTTAAACCCTTAAGATTGCTTTAAAAACTTGTCATATATGTTCAAATTCTAAATACCTTCCTCTTTACGCTTCTTTCTATTCTAACTTGATATCTATTTTTACTCTTGATTCCTCACAAAACTGATTTATGAAGAACTTCCTTGTTTTACTCCCTATCAATCAAACTGTCACTTGCCATCGTTTCTGGATCAAAGTCCTGCCATAAACATTTTCTGGTATGCTAATTAATGTTATACCGCTATACACACAAACTTTTATATATATATATATATATATATATATATATATATATTTATAAAGAGAGAGAGAGAGAGAGAGAGAGAGAGAGAGAGAGAGAGAGAGAGAGAGAGGGGGGGGGATACCATAGCGTGGTGAAAGGGTTTGTGTATCGCCATGATCAAAAAAGGTGTACTAGTCAGGACAACTCATAATAGGTAGGTTAGCTGTGAGCGATCAGACAAAAATATCCTACCAATCTGCGCTGGCCACCAAAGAGTGATGATGAAAACTGGCCAAACACCAGACATGAATAAAGACTTGTCCGAGGCCTTTTTTTTGCAGTGAATTAGAAGTGGCTGCATTTGTTGTTGTATATATATATATATATATATATATATATATATATATATATATATATATATATATATATATATATATATATATATATATATATATATATATATATATATATATATATAATAAGTATATGAGTGTAGTCAATTTCTCTCTCTCTCTCTCTCTCTCTCTCTCTCTCTCTCTCTCTCTCTCTCTCTCTCTCTCTCTCTCTCTCTCTCATATATAATTAAACAAGTGTTAACATCCAGTTAAACCATCTTTTTCCTCGGAGGTAAATACATTATATAATTTTTTTCTGGGCTGTCGGGAAAAAGGATAACTTTTTTTTTTTTTCCAAAAGTTGCGTCATAAATCTTGATTATATATGGATAGAGGAAAAGAAGCATAATTAACTCCTCTGTGTTAAGTCTAATTAAGGGAGATTTTTATCTGCACTTTTCCTTTTGAAATATATGAATGGGATGAAGTAATGGATGGAAGTGTGCATTCTGTAAAGTTAATGATGAATAATGAGCAATTCTATATTTTAATAATGGATTACATTTTAATTTCATAAGCTCTGTTATTTTTATCATAAATAGTAGTTGAAATAGCAAAAATAGTAGTACCATTCCCTTTAGCCTTAAATTAATATAATCATATTCTAATTCTTCCAAAAATTTAAATTTATAATTAGAGTGACAATAACTGGAAAAACTAGTGCAAAATATAATTAAATAATTACCAGTGTATGCTATAATAATAATAATAATAATAATAATAATAATAATAATAATAATAATAATAATAATAGCAACAACTACAACCACAACAACAACAACAACAACAACAATAACAAATACAACAACAATGATAATAATAATAATAGCTACAACAACAACAACAACAAAAAATAACATCAACAATAATGATAATAAAATTAATAGCAACAACTAATAATAATAATAATAATAATTAAAAACCCATTTCAACAATATCTGCATCAAATTCATAAATTTAAATTGAAAAGTATAAATGAATAAAAAAAATACATTTAATAAGATGTCATAGACACAACCTAATTACCTCACTTCTCCATTTCTCGTTTATAAACAAGATATATGGATGTCCGCAAAATGGAATAAAAAATAAAAGACTTCATGTCAGCGAGGAAAAATTACCGGATATATTCTCTCTGGAATTTACATAAAAAAAAGGGTTTTCTGCTTCTCAAGAGAGAGAGAGAGAGAGAGAGAGAGAGAGAGAGAGAGAGAGAGAGAGAGAGAGAGAGAGATAGGGAAACGGAAGTAAACAGTGGTATTAAGTTGTACTACAAAGGAGAGAGAGAGAGAGAGAGAGAGAGAGAGAGAGAGAGAGAGAGAGAGAGAGAGAGAGAGAGAGAGAGAGAGAGAGAGAGAATATACTTTAAATGCAGAGTGAGACAGGGAAAACTGTGAAGATGATGGAAGTCTTAAATTGTACTAAAAAGAGAGAGAGAGAGAGAGAGAGAGAGAGAGAGAGAGAGAGAGAGAGAGAGAGAGAGAGAGAGAGAGAGAGAGAGAGAGAGAATATACTTCAAATGCAGAATGAGACAGGGAAAACTGTGAAGAGAATGGAAGTCTTAAATTGTACTAAAAAGAAGAGAGAGAGAGAGAGAGAGAGAGAGAGAGAGAGAGAGAGAGAGAGAGAGAGAGAGAGAGAGAGAATAATTATATACGTACTTTACGTGGAAGGTGGGAGTGAAACCTTGAGATAATGGGTGTATTAGATATACTAAAAATGAGAGAGAGAGAGAGAGAGAGAGAGAGAGAGAGAGAGAGAGAGAGAGAGAGAGAGAGAGAGAGAGACCCTAATGTTCCTATTTTAGCTCAACTAAGACTATGAAGCTATCTCTACTAATCTAGGCATTTCTATAACGATACAAAAATCTTCATTATAATGAATAGTGTTTTTTTCAACCTTTGGATCACAGTCATAAAAAACCTAAGTTTAGACTTCCCATACATCCTTCCAATCAAAATTCCTTTTTCTTGATTAATACGACAGGAAGGATAGTCATAGAGAAATCTATTTTATCTACACCAATTCTAATCAAACAAAGCAAAGAGAAATAGGGAATAAAGAAAGAAATATAATATCTCTGAACAGGTTCATAACAAAACATTACTTTGAAATGTTTCCATACATTATTGTGTGAAAAAAAGGCAGAAGATTCTAGCCCTCTGCAGACAAAAAGCCTTCTGACATGTTCTTAGTATTGTCTCGGGTTTGGATCTTTTCATCATCACGCTCATCAATACGGATTGGTGATGTAGTGACATTTTTGCCTAATCGCTAACAGCAAACCAAACTAGTCTGGGTGGTCTTGACTGGCACAGCTTTGATGATCATGCCAATACGCAAGCCTTTTTACCACGTTAAGGTATCATCCTCACTAAGAAAGTTGGTAAACTATCAAATAAATACATAATATAATTTAAAAAGGCTTTTCCATAGATCTAAGATGAAATTCTTTCATAAAAAAAAACACCGAATAACTGTAAAGCGACACACACAAAAAAATCTTTGCATTAATACCATACAAAATTGTATCGAACTATATAAAATAAATTGAAAATAAGACGATGACTAAACTGAGTGGGTGTATCCTTTCAAGGAGATAGGCAACTTCCTTGGTCCTAAAGAGGATCTAAATTTGGAACTTTCTCGTATTCCATCGGTCTTTGGTTTGGAAAGTCACTAATGGCAGCCTAAGTTATGTCCGTCCATTTATGGCAGAGGAACTAAGAAGGATTATTCCTAAGAATACGTCATAAGTAGCTCTGAGAAGTAGGATTATTTTTTAGGTGGGGGGGGGAGAGTGTGGGATTAGTTGAAGACGACAGAGGGCCATACTGTACTAACCATAGAGAGAGAGAGAGAGAGAGAGAGAGAGAGAGTTGCTAGATATTCCGAACAAGACGGATACTGTGACGGGCCGAGAGAAGGTTGCGACTCAAAGGCAGGAAGCAATCAACTGAGTAACTTTATTAAAGAACACTCTCCTTTATATACAAAACCTCAAGGCAACAGGAAATTTCATGTTCGAGAAACAGACAATGTTACTGAGGAAAAATACAGACATGTTTATTCTGGTTCTCTTTAGTGCGAGGGAAGAGCGCAGATAAAAGCATAATATATACAAAATAATTTATGTACGATCGTGTGACACACGGTTGGTACATGGCTCCCCCCCTAAAAATGACATACAGTACATGTTAAATAGGGCGCCCTGATCTAGGCGGGTCATCTGGCAGAAGATAAGCAGGTTTTAGACGATCAATGGAGACCCAGTCTTCTTTGCCACGAATGTTTAGTAGGAATGCTTTCGGACTGCGTCGGATCACAAGGAAAGGACCCGTGTAAGGGGCGTTAGCGGTGGCTTACTAGTGTCGTTGCGCAGGAAGACATGCGTTGCAGAATGCAAGTCTGTTGGTATGTGATGCTTCGCTGGGGGCTTGTAAGTCTGGCGGCAAGGAGTAAATTTTCCCACGAGGAGGTTGTAGAAGGAAAAAATCCGGCAGGGACGACCAACGGGTCACCATACGCCAATTCAGCTGCCAAGACGTCCAGGGCGTCTTTAGGAGTGATCCTTAGTCCCAGGAAGACGCAGGGAAGCTGAGTAAACCAGTTGCAATCCTTGCAGTGGGACATCAAAGCTGTTTTGAGGGTGGTTTGAAAACGTTCAACCATTCCATTGGCAGCGGGGTTGTAGGCCGTTGTCTGGTGTAGGGTGATGCCCAGGTGATTCACAAATGATGTCCACAATTGAGAGGTGAAAGTGGTTCCCCTGTCAGAAGTAATATGCTCAGGGATACCAAATCTTGCAATCCATCCGGAGAGTAAGGCAGGCCAACGAGTGGATCGGTCGATGACGGTAAACAGGAAACGATGTCCTTGTGATGTGGGTAGGGGGCCTACAACACGACATGAATGTGAGCGAAACGACACTGAGGTTGAGGAAAGGTGCCCACTCCTGAATCCGTGTGTCGATGTACTTTGAAAGTTTGGCAAGAAGTACAGGCGTGGACCCAGTCCTTAGCATCCTTAGAAATGCCGTGCCAAATGAACTTTGCCTTCAGCAGCTGTGCAGTAGAACGGCACGAGGGATGTGAAAGGCCGTGAATGAAATCAAACACCTGTCGGCGCATGGGAGCAGGAATCCAGGGTCGCGGTCTGCCAGTACTGACGTCACAGAGGAGGGTGGTGTTGGAGTCTTCGAGGGGGAAGTCTTTCCAATGGAGGAATGTGCAGGATGTCCTACATGCTTGATACTCTGGATCCTGTCGTTGGGCTTCAGCCAGGGCATTGTAATCCAATCCCAGTTAAACGGCAGCCAACGTGTTTCTTGACAGGGCATCGGCAATGGGATTCATTTTCCCAGGGACGTATTGAAGGGTGCAATTGTATTCAGCCACGGCGGAGAGATGTCGGCGTTGCCGGGCGGACCAGGCATCAGACTGTCGAGTAAAGGCGTGCACCAGAGGCATGTGGTCTGTGCGAATGACAAAGGGCGTACCTTCTAAGAAATAGCGAAAGTGACGGACAGCCAAGTGCACCGCCAGCAATTCTCGATCGAAGGTAGAATAACCCGATTCTGCCTTGGACAGTTTTCTGCTGAAGAAGGCCAATGGGCGGGGCGAGCCGTTGACCACCTGCTCGAGTAATGCACCAATAGCGACGTCGCTGGCATCGGGGGAGAGAAGGAGAGGGGCACGTGGGATAGGAAAAGTAAGAACCGCAGCAGTTGATAGGGCCTTCTTTGCATTGCAGAAGGCTGCTTCTTGAAGGGGAACCCACTTCAGGTCCTTTGGCTTGCCCTTGAGGGAGGCGTAAAGGGGAGCAAGAGTGGTGGCAATGGCTGGCAGAAAACGGATATAATAGTTGATCATGCCCAAGAATTCCTGCAGAGCTTTGACGGTCGAGGTCGCCGGGAAGCTCTGAACGGATGCTACCTTCTCAGGGAGGAGATGAACTCCTTCAGGAGTGATGCGGTGTTCTAAGACGACACTTTGTTGGTGCCAAAGGTACCCTTGAAGTACCGGACTACAAGGCCATTTTGTTGCAGGCGGTCGAGCACGATGCGCAGGTGACGGAGGTGTTCCTCTTTTGAGGAGGAGAACACAAGTATGTCGTCCACATAACATACACAGAAAAGGAGTTCCCCTAAGATGCCATCCATGAGACGTTGAAACATGGCCCCAGCATTACAAAGGCCAAAACAGGAGTGATTGAAGGTGTATGTACCAAATGGAGTGGTGATGGCAGTCTTGGGGATGTCTTCAGGGTTCATAGGCACCTGATAATACCCCTTCAGGAGGTCGAGCGTAGAGAAAACCTTCGCTTTGTGCAGGTAGGTCTCGTGGGCAATGTTTGGGAGGGGGTAGTGATCCGGCTCTGTTTGCGCCTGTAATCCCCGCACGGACGGAGGGAGCGGTCTTTCTTCAGAACGATGTGTAAGGGTGACGACCATGGGCTGGAGGCCTTTTGGCAAAGGCCCATTTCCTCCATTTTGGCGAACGTCTATTTGGCGGCTGCCCATCGTTCTGGTGCCAGACGTCTGAGCTTTGCAAAGACTGGGGATCCCGTCGTCATGATATGGTGATAAATACCGTGCTTGGCAGGAACCGTGGGCGTTTGACGAAATTCTAGACGAAAAACTTCCGGGTACGTGAGGAGGTGGGCGTAGGCATCCGTGGGTGCGCTGATGTGGAGAGCGAGGTTTAAGGAGGCGGGTTGAAGAGATGTCGACAAGTACGAGTCTACGTTGACCAATCGTTGGTGGACGACATCGACCAGATGGTGGAAATGAGAGAGGAAATATGCTCCGAGGATTGGCAACGTGAAGTCAGCAACGAGAAACTTCCAATTGAATTTACCGTTTCCAAACGATAATATGAGGTTCTCGTAACCGTACGTGGGTATCGCAGATCCGTTGGTAGCTACCAAGCGGACGTCGGCAGACGTAGACAGACTACGACGTGCCCTGAAGAGTCCCCTTGGAAAAAGAGAACGACAAGCACCCGTGTCTACCAAAAATCGCACGCCCATTCCTGCATCATGTGAAAAGAAAAGATTAGAAACACGGGAGGCCACCGCCACGAGTGATGGCCTACTTACATGTTTTTTGGCCACTGACAATCCTCGGCACATTTCCTCGCGTTTGCCCCGAATCTGACGTGGTAGTAGCAAAGCTGCGGTGGATGGGAGGTAGTAAGTGGCTGTAGAAGTCGTTTGTTGGGGCGCGAGGGATTGGTGGGGTGTGGGCGGCTTTGTCGCTGCTTCGGTACGTCACGGGGTAGGCGTATATATCCTACGGCCTTCATGTCAGCTTCGGTTAACGTTGAATATGCATCCTCTTCGTCAGGAAAGACAACAAGAAGTTGCCCCTGTACGTGTCCCCGTACGAGGACCCCTTAGCGGAAGCAGTGGATGCAATGTCCCTTGACTGGAACAGATGGTCCAGGATTTATCTGTTCCCTCCTCACAACCTTCTGTTGAGGGTCCTCAACAAACTGAGATCCTTCAAGGGGGTAGCGGCAATAGTGGCCCACAAGTGGCCAAACAGTATGTGGTTCCCCTTGGCGTTGGAACTACAGATGAAGTTCGTGCCGCTACCACATCCAGTTCTGACCCAGTGAGTCCAGAAGTCGACTGTCTGCGCTTCATTACAGAAAACCCGGACCCTGCAGCTCATGATTTTCTCGCCCTTGCGGTGAAAAAGCGTTTCGGGATTTCGAAAGCCAGCATAGACTTCCTAGAGGAATATAAGTGCAAATCGACTAGAAGGCAATATGAGTCATCTTGGAGAAAATGGGTGGCCTTTGTAAAGCCAAAGAATCCGCAGGAGATCTCAACAGACTTCTGCTTATCTTTCTTCATCCACCTCCATGGCCAAGGGTTGGCAGCTAACATGATTTCAGTGTGTAAATCTGCTTTGATGAGACCCATTTTATTTGCCTTCCAGATCGACCTAGGTAACGAGATCTTTAATAAAGTTCCAAAAGCCTGCATTAGGCTCAGACCTTCAGCACCTCCAAAGCCCATCTCATGGTCTTTAGACAAAGTTCTTCATTTCGCCTCCCTGTTGAGCAATGAAGAATGTGCGTTAAAGGATTTGACGCAAAAAGTTATTTTCCTATTTGCACTCGCGTCCGGGGCCAGGGTTAGTGAGATCGTAGCCCTCTCGAGAGAGGCAGGTCGTGTTCAGTTCCTGGATGGGGGGGAGCTGAACCTGTTTCCGGATCCTACGTTTCTCGCCAAGAATGAGTTACCCACCAACAGGTGGGGTCCCTGGAGAATCTGCCCTCTGAAAGAAGATGCATCTCTATGTCCAGTAGAATGCCTAAAGGTCTATCTTCGTAGAACTTCAGACTTCAAGGGTGGTCAACTATTCAGGGGAGAAACATCAGGCTCAAATTTATCTCTGAATCAACTCAGAGCGAAAATCACTTATTTTATTCGCAGAGCGGATCCTGACAGTACACCCGCAGGTCACGATCCGAGAAAAGTTGCCTCATCCCTAAATTTCTTTAATTGTATGGATTTTGAACATCTCCGTTCATACATGGGCTGGAAGTCTTCCAGGGTGTTCTTTCGCCACTATGCGAAGCAAGTAGAGGAACTTAAGAGATCTGTGGTAGCAGTGGGTCGTGTAGTTAACCCTACTGTTTAACTCTGCGAGGAACAGTGGTCTTAATTGGGACGATTATGTCCAGGGTGAGTGTGTAGTTACATACTGTACTACAAACTAAATGAGGGCACCAAGTGCCCATATAGACTGTTCCTTCTTTCAAAGGTGAACCTAGCATAAGTTCAGACATGTGTGCCGAGCGTTTCTAACGCTAATGTGATTGATTTGTAATACAGACTTTTATGACTTGATACCTTGGTATCTTATTAAAGTGGTGTTTAATGGTTTTTCTTTCAGATAAACAAGTTCTGTTTACTATCATACTTATGCTTAAAGTTTTGGGTTATCCTCTTTTTTATATATATATATATATATATATATATATATATATATATATATATATATATATATATATATATATATATATATATATATTTGTTGTTAACCTGTCTGTTTATTATCTGTCAATAAACTTGTTCTTGAGAACCTTGCGTCTCTTTCACCTGTGTCAATTTATTGGTATAATTGAGCGTTTTAATTCTATGTATCTTATCTGGGATAATTCTGATAGAATTGTTCTGTTATGCAAGCTATGTTGCATTGGTTTATGTAGTCCCCTAATGGGAGGACTCCGTCCCATAAAGGGACGAGGGCGGTTTTATTAGTTTCTTCCTATGCGGATATAAACCTTTGTCCAATACAAGTATTGTGCGGATTACTGGTCAATATATATTGACGCAGTGGT
>NC_090749.1:56160501-56180501 GCF_036898095.1 Palaemon carinicauda | reverse complement strand
CCTAAACCATCCAGAATTAGCTTCTGGGTTGTTTGGGAGAGATAGCAATGTAATATTTCTGGAGAATTGGCTTCTTAAAGGTTAAATTGTCACGTTTTGTTACCTAAACCATCCAGAATTAGCTTATGGGTTGTTTGGGAGAGATAACAATGTAATTTTTCTGGAGAATAAGCTTTTTAAAGGGTAAATTGTCCAGTTTTGTTACCTATTCCATCCAGATTAAGCTTCTGGGTTGTTTGGGAAATATAAGCTTCTAGGTGGTTTAGGAGAGATAGGAATGTAATATTTCTGGAAAATAGGCTTTTTAAAGGTAAATTGTCAAGTTTTGTTACCTATTCCATCCAGTTTAAGCTTCTGGGCTGTTTAGGAGCAATAGGAACATAATATTTATGGAGAATAGGGTTTTTAAAGGGTAAATTGTCTAGTTTTGTTACCTATACCATCCAGATTAAGCTTCTAGGTTGTTTGAGAGAGATAGGAATAAAATATTTCTGGAGAATAGGGTTTTTTGGAGTGTAAATTTTCCAGTTTTTTTACCTAATCCATCCAAATTAAGCTTACAGGTTGTTTCGGAGAGATAAGAATGTAATATCTATGGAGAATAGGGTTTTTTGGAGGCTAAAATTTTCCAGTTTTGTTACTTACTCCATCCAGATTAAGCTTCTGGGTTGTTTGGGAGAGTAGGAATATAATATTTCTGGAGAATAGGGTTTTTTGGAGGGTAAATTTTCCAGTTTTGTTACTTACTCCATCCAGATTAAGCTTCTGGGTTGTTTGGGAGAGTAGGAATATATTAATATTTACTTGCCATTTTAAACATTGGATTGAGATACGGTTGGACACAGGAATTGCTGGTATATCTCAGTCCCAAGATATTCAATCAGTCACACCCTTAATTCGTGGAAAATAATCAAACAGATAGTGTAAGGAGGAATGGCGGTGGTGGGCGGGGCTAAGCTCAGTAACTCGATGTGCAGTAAGGGTGTGGTTGGGTACACTTCTTCAGAGTGAGGTGTATCAGCAATTCCTGTGTCCAGACGTACCTACTGCTACACGCATATAATTTATATATGCTGAACGACAACAAGTCTATATATGGAGTTAATTGGCTGCAGCCTATTACTATAACTATACTCAATTTTTTTAATAAGGCACATTTACACTGACTGGCAGTGGTGCCCTTTTAACTCGGAAAAGTTTCTTGCTATCTGATTGGTTAGAATTATCTTGTCAACCAATCAGCGATCAGGAAACTTTTCCGAGCGAAAAAGGCACCCGTGCGAGTCGGTGCAAATCTGCCTCACTAAAAAGAATCGACTATAGTATACACGGCCAGTCAAAAATGACCGCTAAATATTCATATTGATATCCACATACGTAAATTTAATCCTTCCCACCCCTTAGCCCCTTCCTAATTACAACCCCTCTCACCAGGTTATGACTGCTCTCATTCAACCCCATCCGATAGATGAGAAGAGACCGTGCGGTTACACATCTGGCAATACCGCTGAGCGTTAGAGGAAAGAAATATGTAATAATATGCAACAAAACAATATCGTTAGGAGGAAAAACTAGTTTCAACCGAAATGAAAAAATCTTTGCAAAAATTAATATAATAAAGAAGAGGAAAAGCTAATAAACAACAAAGATAGATAAATAAACATGGAAATAGTAGATCACATACATCAGCCAGTGCAAACGTATATGAGAGTGCTAACCAAGAATATTAGCAAGATTACTGACTTAGAAACCGCATCATATCTGGGACATATTTCTTTTGCTGATAGTGTTCAGGGCCTTCTTTTATATCAGCCACAACTCTACTATATAATCGGCAACTTAGAAAGAGAGAGAGAGAGAGAGAGAGAGAGAGAGAGAGAGAGAGAGAGAGAGAGAGAGAGAGGTTGTCATATTACTTTAATGTCATAGAAATATCAAGGTCTTGAGTTATTGTAGTCTTTGATTTCTGAACAAACTCTAGGGGACAATCTTATACTAACGGCTGAAAATTAATCTGGATAACGGTAACAAAACTGGAAAACTTACCCTTTAAAAAGCCTATTCTCCAGAAATATTACATTCCTATCACTCCCAATCAACCCATAAGCTTAATCTGGATGGTGTAGGTAACAAAACACAAATATTCACCCCTTAAAAACTCTATTCTCCAGAAATATTACACTCCTATCTCTCCGAAACAACCCAGAAGCTTAATCTGGATGGAGTAAGTAACAAAACTGGAAAATTTACCCTCCCAAAAAACCATATTCTCCAGAAATATATTCCTACTCTCCCAAACAACCCAGAAGCTTAATCTGGATGGAGTAAGTAACAAAACTGGAAAATTTACCCTAAAAAAACCCTATTCTCCAGAAATATTATATTCCTACTCTCCCAAACAACCCAGAAGCCTAATCTGGATGGAGTAAGTAACAAAACTGGAAAATTTACCCTCCAAAAAACCCTATTCTCCATAGATATTACATTCTTATCTCTCCCAAACAACCCAGAAGCTTAATCTGGATGGAGTAAGTAACAGAACTGGAAAATCTACCCTCCAAAAAACCCTATTCTCCAGAAATATTATATTCCTACTCTCCCAAACAACCCAGAAGCTTAATCTGGATGGAGTAAGTAACAAAACTGGAAAATTTACCCTCCAAAAAACCCTATTCTCCAGAAATATATTCCTACTCTCCCAAACAACCCAGAAGCTTAATCTGGATGGAGTAAGTAACAAAACTGGAAAATTTACCCTCCAAAAAACCCTATTCTCCAGAAATATTATATTCCTACTCTCCCAAACAACCCAGAAGCTTAATCTGGATGGAGTAAGTAACAAAACTGGAAAATTTTAGCCTCCAAAAAACCCTATTCTCCATAGATATTACATTCTTATCTCTCCGAAACAACCTGTAAGCTTAATTTGGATGGATTAGGTAACAAAACTGGAAAATTTACACTCCAAAAAACCCTATTCTCCAGAAATATTTTATTCCTATCTCTCTCAAACAACCTAGAAGCTTAATCTGGATGGTATAGGTAACAAAACTAGACAATTTACCCTTTAAAAACCCTATTCTCCATAAATATTACGTTCCTATTGCTCCTAAACAACCCAGAAGCTTAAACTGGATGGAATAGGTAACAAAACTTGACAATTTACCTTTAAAAAGCCTATTTTCCAGAAATATTACATTCCTATCTCTCCTAAACCACCTAGAAGCTTATATTTCCCAAACAACCCAGAAGCTTAATCTGGATGGAATAGGTAACAAAACTGGACAATTTACCCTTTAAAAAGCTTATTCTCCAGAAAAATTACATTGTTATCTCTCCCAAACAACCCATAAGCTAATTCTGGATGGTTTAGGTAACAAAACGTGACAATTTAACCTTTAAGAAGCCAATTCTCCAGAAATATTACATTGCTATCTCTCCCAAACAACCCAGAAGCTAATTCTGGATGGTTTAGGTAACAAAACTGGAAAATTTAACCTTTAAGAAGCCTATTCTCAAGAAATATTACATTGCTATCTCTCCCAAACAACCCAGAAGCTTAATCTTGATGGTGTAGCTAACAAAACTGGACAATTTAACCTTTAAAAGGTCTATTCCCATCTCTCCCAAAAGTTAAATTCCTCAATCTCTTTTTCGTAACTCCCCAGAAAAAAAAGAAAAAAAAAAGAAACAGGTTAAACCTCGTTAGCAGAAAATAAACAAGCTATATGGTGAAAACCCTAGAAGGCGTTATAAACTATCAAAAAAAAAAAAAGAAAAAAAAAAGAAAAAAAAAAAAAAAAAAAAAGCTAGTTTTTCAAATAAAAGGAATATCGCTCAACCATTCAAGCCCAGAGAAAGAACTGAACGCAATAGATGTTAATGAGGGCGAGTAATTAAAATTTCATCATTTCTAGATGGGAAATGAAATGCCCTTCGAATAAGGGAAAACATTTCACACTAGGCTGGATGGATTCCCATTATAGGATATGATGAATAACATTGACAGAGACTTAACCACTCATAAAATGCATACGGCCATGAATATACATATCCTATATCAGGGGGTAGAAGACATGAATTATTTTGATAAATTATGATTAATAAAGGTGAAAAATATTTTAAGATTGTAAGTACATATTTACCATTTCTCTCTCTCTCTCTCTCTCTCTCTCTCTCTCTCTCTCTCTCTCTCTCTCTCTCTCTGTATGTTTATATATATATATGTATATATATATATATATATATATATATATATATATATATATATATATATATATATATATATATGTAGTATATATATATATATATATATATATATATATATATATATATATATATATATATATATATATATATATATATATATATATATATATATATATATATATATATACGTATATATATATATATATATATATATATATATATATATATATATATATATATATATATATAAATATATATATATATATATATATATATATATATATATATATATATATATATGGATAAATATCAACACAACATCGTGTTCAAATAGAAATAAATTTCTACCTCATACTTGGGATCGAACGCTAGCCCCTTCTAATGAAAGGCCAGGTCGAAACCAACCATGTACATGTACACACACACACACACACAGACACACACACACACACACATATATATATATATATATATATATATATATATATATATATATATATATATATATATATTTATATACATACTGTATATATACACGAGAGCAAGCCAAAGTACAGGATATTCTAACGACCTAAAGCAAAAGGAATTGGACATGGGCAGGATATATAATGAGAATGACAGATAGTAAATGGACATTATGAATAACAAAATGATTCCCTAGAAATTGCAAAAGAAGCAGGGGAATGAAGAGTAGACGATGGATAGACGAAATAAGAAAATTTGCGGGTATAAACTGGCATAGAAAGACCATTGAGAGACACAAGTGGAAGGACATATATGAGACCTTTGTTCTGCAGTGGACTATCAACAGCTGATGACGATGATGTTAAATTTCTTCAGGTCTCTAAATCCAGCTTTTGTGATCATATATTTATACCTATTTGGCCGTACATTTCCCAGTGACTATATATCTATCAATAGTTTTTTTAATATGGATAATAAATAGTAATAATTAGGAATTTATTCGCAGGATATATATGTACTATAAAAAAATTAGATGTATATATATATATATATATATATATATATATATATATATATATATATATATATATATATATATATATATAAATATATATATATATATATATATATATATATATATATATATATATATATATATATATACATATATAACGGATTTTGAGCGAAGCGAAAAATCTATTTTTGGGTGAGATGGCCATGTCGTCCTGATGGAAGTTCCTATAGGGTAGCTTCCTAGGGTATATTACAACTACGGCGATATTCCTAGAGAATTTACCTTAAGGTACCAGAATTCTAACTCCTGGAGCGAGTATCCCTCGTGAAAGGGATATCGCGACATATCAGAGGACGTATTCTAGACACGTCAAATGGCAATCTACGACCTGAACAGAGATTTCGTCTCGTAGGAGGTGATTGATGAGATACGAATTCGGGAAAGAAAAAGGGGAGCCGCTCCCAAGGCTTCCCTATCCCCTGATTCGTATGCGTGCCTGGCGCCATCTGTATTCCTTGTAGCGTACACGAGGCGCTACAGATACTGTATGTAGGGAGGGGTCCTACAGCCCTTTCTTAGAAAGGCAAGGGCGGGTCCATCAGGACGACATGGCCATCTCACCCAAAAATAGATTTTTCGCTTCGCTCAAAATCCGTTTTTTGGGCTCAAGCCATGTCGTCCTGATGGAAGTGTACCAGAGCATTACTGTATCTGTGGATTTTCAGAACGTGCCGTACTCCCCGGAGGTAATTTTTTTCCCGGTCGACTAGACCTAGAGACCTAAGATGTTACCGTTATACATCTTCTCAACTAACTATAAACCATGATAGAGCTTCCTGCCCCCTACAGGGAAGAGTCCTACTAGACTCTGGAAAGTCTCGAAGAGTACATATATCTATGTATGAATACCAGGCCAGCTAATATAGTGGTCTCGCCCTATATTAAGTAAAGCATAGTTTGTATAAACCACTGCGTCAATATATATTGACCAGTAATCCGCACAATACTTGTATTGGACAAAGGTTTATATCCGCATAGGAAGAAACTAATAAAACCGCCCTCGTCCCTTTATGGGACGGAGTCCTCCCATTAGGGGACTACATAAACCAATGCAACATAGCTTGCATAACAGAACAATTCTATCAGAATTATCCCAGATAAGATACATAGAATTAAAACGCTCAATTATACCAATAAATTGACACAGGTGAAAGAGACGCAAGGTTCTCAAGAACAAGTTTATTGACAGATAATAAACAGACAGGTTAACAACAAATATATATATATATATATATATATATATATATATATATATATATATATATATATATATATATATATATATATATATATAAAAGAGGATAACCCAAAACTTTAAGCATAAGTATGATAGTAAACAGAACTTGTTTATCTGAAAGAAAAACCATTAAACACCACTTTAATAAGATACCAAGGTATCAAGTCATAAAAGTCTGTATTACAAATCAATCACATTAGCGTTAGAAACGCTCGGCACACATGTCTGAACTTATGCTAGGTTCACCTTTGAAAGAAGGAACAGTCTATATGGGCACTTGGTGCCCTCATTTAGTTTGTAGTACAGTATGTAACTACACACTCACCCTGGACATAATCGTCCCAATTAAGACCACTGTTCCTCGCAGAGTTAAACAGTAGGGTTAACTACACGACCCACTGCTACCACAGATCTCTTAAGTTCCTCTACTTGCTTCGCATAGTGGCGAAAGAACACCCTGGAAGACTTCCAGCCCATGTATGAACGGAGATGTTCAAAATCCATACAATTAAAGAAATTTAGGGATGAGGCAACTTTTCTCGGATCGTGACCTGCGGGTGTACTGTCAGGATCCGCTCTGCGAATAAAATAAGTGATTTTCGCTCTGAGTTGATTCAGAGATAAATTTGAGCCTGATGTTTCTCCCCTGAATAGTTGACCACCCTTGAAGTCTGAAGTTCTACGAAGATAGACCTTTAGGCATTCTACTGGACATAGAGATGCATCTTCTTTCAGAGGGCAGATTCTCCAGGGACCCCACCTGTTGGTGGGTAACTCATTCTTGGCGAGAAACGTAGGATCCGGAAACAGGTTCAGCTCCCCCCCATCCAGGAACTGAACACGACCTGCCTCTCTCGAGAGGGCTACGATCTCACTAACCCTGGCCCCGGACGCGAGTGCAAATAGGAAAATAACTTTTTGCGTCAAATCCTTTAACGCACATTCTTCATTGCTCAACAGGGAGGCGAAATGAAGAACTTTGTCTAAAGACCATGAGATGGGCTTTGGAGGTGCTGAAGGTCTGAGCCTAATGCAGGCTTTTGGAACTTTATTAAAGATCTCGTTACCTAGGTCGATCTGGAAGGCAAATAAAATGGGTCTCATCAAAGCAGATTTACACACTGAAATCGTGTTAGCTGCCAACCCTTGGCCATGGAGGTGGATGAAGAAAGATAAGCAGAAGTCTGTTGAGATCTCCTGCGGATTCTTTGGCTTTACAAAGGCCACCCATTTTCTCCAAGATGACTCATATTGCCTTCTAGTCGATTTGCACTTATATTCCTCTAGGAAGTCTATGCTGGCTTTCGAAATCCCGAAACGCTTTTTCACCGCAAGGGCGAGAAAATCATGAGCTGCAGGGTCCGGGTTTTCTGTAATGAAGCGCAGACAGTCGACTTCTGGACTCGCTGGGTCAGAACTGGATGTGGTAGCGGCACGAACTTCATCTGTAGTTCCAACGCTAAGGGGAACCACATACTGTTTGGCCACTTGTGGGCCACTATTGCCGCTACCCCCTTGAAGGATCTCAGTTTGTTGAGGACCCTCAACAGAAGGTTGTGAGGAGGGAACAGATAAATCCTGGACCATCTGTTCCAGTCAAGGGACATTGCGTCCACTGCTTCCGCTAAGGGGTCCTCGTACGGGGACACGTACAGGGGCAACTTCTTGTTGTCTTTCGTCGCAAAGAGGTCTATTTGCAGTTCTGGGACTTGATTCAGAATGAAGGAAAATGATCCTGCGTCTAAGGACCATTCTGACTCTATCGGTGTGAACCTGGATAGAGCGTCCGCTGTCACATTGCGGACTCCTTGAAGGTGAACTGCCGACAGGTACCACTTCTTCTTTTCCGCCAATCGGAAAATGGCTAACATCACTTGGTTGAGAGGTGGTAACCTCGACCCTTGTAGATTCAAGCATCTCACAACCACCTAGCTGTCCGTCACCAATCTTATGTGGATCGAGTGACGCGGGGAGACTTTCTTTAAGGTAAGGAGCACTGCCATAGCTTCTAGAAAGTTTATATGAAAGGTCCTGAATAGCTTGGACCAAGTCCCCTGGACTTTTTTCCGATGAGAGTGACCTCCCCATCCCTCCTTTGAGGCGTCTGAGTGAATCGTCATCGACGGGGGAGGTGGCTGAAGAAGAACGGACTTCTTTAGATGTCTGGCTTGGGACCAAGGTCTGAGAAGAGTACGTAGCCGAGGCGGCACTGGTCTTCTCAGGTCTCTTCGCCCGTTTGATGCATACCTTCTCCAAACTCCGGTTGCATCCTTTAGCTGTGCTCTTAGCACTGGGTCTGTCACTGAAGCAAACTGGAGAGAGCCTAGTACCCTCTCCTGTTCGCGTCTTGATATCCTTTCGGAATCTAGAAGTCTCTTGACAGAGCCCGCTATCTCCTTCCTTTTCTTCGTCGGGATGGAGAAACTGTGTGACAAAAGGTCCCAGTGGATTCCCAGCCACTGGAACTTTTGGGATGGAGAAAGTCGAGACTTTTTTCTGTTGATCTTGAAGCCTAGGTACTCTAGGAACTGGATCACCTGACTGGAAGCTTGCAAGCATTCGGTCTCGGATGCTGCCCACACCAGCCAGTCGTCCAGGTAGGCTACTACCTGAATTCCCTTTAGGCGTAATTGTTTGAGAGCTGCGCTCGAAAGCTTCGTGAAAATCCTTGGGGCTATGTTTAGCCCGAATGGCATGGCTCTGAAGGCGTACAGTCTCCGTTGTAGCCTGAACCCTAGGTAGGGGGAGAGTCGACGGCTGATTGGAATGTGCCAATAGGCGTCTGACAAGTCTATAGAGACTGAGAATGCCCTCTTGGGCAGTAAGGTCCTTATGTGTTGCAGTGTTAGCATCTTGAATTTGCAATTCACTATGAACTTGTTGAGTGGCGACAAGTCCAGAATGACTCTGAGCTTTTCCGAGTCTTTCTTGGGAACACAAAACAGCCTCCCTTGGAATTTGATGGACTTCACCTTTCGGATCACCTTTTTCTCCAACAGTTCTTGAACGTACTCCTCCAAAACGGGGGTGGAGTGTTGGAAAAACCGAAGGCACGGGGGTGGAGTGCTGTACCAACTCCAACCCAGTCCATTCTTGAGTAGGCTTTGGGCCCAGGGATCGAAGGTCCAGCGATCCCAAAATTTCATCAGTCTCCCTCCTACCGGTATCGTTTCACTTGGACTGCCATCCTGAGGTCTTGCCTCCCTGACCACGACCACCTCTGAATCCCCTTCCCCTTGAGGGGCGCCTAGACGAGCCTCTGGCTGCTCCTCTAGGTTTTGCACGAAAGGAAGAAGACTGTCCTTCGAACGTTGGGGTGAATGTGGTTGACTGACCTGGCACAGCCTGGGGTACCCACTGAAAAGCAGTCGGGGTTTGTGCCACCATCTGGGGCACTGGAGGCAAAGGCAATTGCAGTTGCTGTTGCTGTCTATAAGGCTTGGCTGGCCGAGATGGTAGCCTAGTCCTCATATTCTTCCTCTTTGGTTGAGGACCCTCATCCGGGGAAGATTTTCTTTTGATAGCCAGGCCCCACTTCTGGAGAAGGTTTCTATTCTCCACGGCGGCCTTATCAACAACCTCTTTGACCACATCGGTAGGGAAAAGGTCTTTTCCCCAAATGTTGGAGGAGATTAACTTCCTCGGCTCGTGTCTCACCGAAGCCCCGGTGAACACGAACTCCCTGCAAGCTCTCCTTGCCTTGACGAAGCCATAAAGGTCCTTCGTCACTGTGGCTAGGGGAGACTTAGCCACTACCATGAACATTTCATGGACCTTAGGGTCACTTGCCATTGTCTCAAGAGTAGTCTGATGAGACATTGAGGCAGCCAGTCTTTCTTTTGTCTCGAACTCTCTTCGTAAAAGAGATTCGGACAGCTTGGGGAGGTCCTCGCCGAATTGCCGTCCGGCAATATCAGCCTCCAACTTTCCCACTGAGAATGTCAGATGGACATCCTTCCATTCTTTGTGGTCCATAGGCAGAGCCAGCGACAAGGGTTTATACTCCTCCAGGGAGGGGCAAGGCTTGCCGGCCTCGACTGCCTTTAGGACAGCAGCAAACCCTTTCTGTAAAAAGGGGAAGGCTCTATCAGGAGAGGACACAAAAGAAGGGAGCTTCTTGCTCAATGCAGCTACCTTCGAATTAGAGAAGCCCCTCTCTTTCATCAAGGATGAAAGTAGGGCTTGAGCCTTAGCGTGGTCCATAATAATGACCTCCTTCGGCTCTGTCTCCTCCCTTGAAGCTGGTTCTTTTCTCAGCCGGACATAGCAGTCCGGATATGATGCCTTGCTGGGCCAGAATTCTACCTCCTCTAGGGGAACTGAACCCAGCTTATCCGAGATGACGATCTTTCCAGTCGTCATCGGCATGTGCTCAGCATACCTCCATGGGTTAGCATCTGAGCATATGGGAAGGTCTTTCACATTGAGCCTTTTCTGGGGCCCATGTGATTCTGCCAGGGACTGCATACGCAGTTCCATTGCAGCCGCCTTCTCCTGATTCTCCTTCTGCATTTGTTGGATCATTCCAACAATCGAAGAGAGGGCCTGTCCCAGTTCTACTGGGAGACCAGCCGATGTTGAGGGGATAGGCTCCGGCATCTGAACCGGAGTAGCCGACACCTCGTCGACCTCATCCTCTACGACATCCGGGGTTTGAACTTGATCCTGACCTTCTGCCAGGAGGTCTTCTTCCAAACGTTCGTCCAGGTCAGACATCCTGTCATACAACTGGATGTCTTGCATCGCAACTGCGACTTCCGCGTCCACCTGGACTTGATCTTGAGGGATCTCCTCTTGAGGCTGGGGAATCACTGCCTCAGCTGATGCCTGGGGAAAAAGATATGCCCTCATCTTCTCACTTGGAAGATAAGGGCCAGAGGTGTTCTTCTTGAAGCCCCTTACCCAAGTACGAAGCTTTTCCCTTGCTATATCCCTTGATTCCGCCGTTCTAGGGGAATCAAAAGCCTCAGTAATCAGGTTAGTGCATACAGTACATACCTGAGGGTCCCAATACTGGAGATCATCCTTGGAGACAGCGCATGCTGCGTGTCTCCTACAACACTCATGTCCGCAGAGGTTCTTGCTGCGGACATTGCAGAAAACATTTCCGCACTTCGGAGGGTCCTCCTGTAAAGAGAAGAAATTTCCATGAGTATCAAGTGAACTATGTATCACTGGATATGCATAGTATAGCATAACAATTCATAAAGGAAAGACACACACTTGTGTTTCCCTCACAACCCATTGCTGCAGCCTTCCAGATAATAAAATCAAAATGGTTTATCTCTTCTAGAGTAACCAATGCAAGGTTTCCAGAGGAAACAGGTGGAGCTCACACCTAGGCAATGATTTTAAAATCCTGGATAATAGACAGGGAAGAACTCTGCTTCCTATCTGAGGGCAACAGCAAAGGGCTGTGCAAGAAAACACAATAGTGTTAGAAGATACAGTGCTGTACCTAAACCTTTACTATAGTTTTCTTCTTACTGTATATGCTATACAGAAGAATACTAGTACACTATAGGAGGATGTGTGCCGGCCTGCCTTTGCCGGCCGGCACACACCACAACTAGCTTTAAAGTATACTACTTAACAGCTATAGGGCGGCAGCACTCTGGTTCAAATGCCTGTGCCAGTCGGCAGCAACTGCCGGCCGGTAACAGCCAGTGTTGGCCGGCAATAGCTGCCGGCCAGCAACTACACAAGGTAGTACCCAGCTGCCGGCCACACTCTTGGTGACCGGCAGACCAGGACTGACATAAGCCGGCCGGCAAAGGTACAAGACCGATGCCAGCCGGCAGCAAAAGAACCAGAAGACTACACCTGCCCGGCCGGCAGCCGGGACAGGTACAGCACTAGAAGAAAATAGAATGGATGCCGGGATAAGAGTGTACATAACCCCCCAAGCCCGGCAACCGAAAGAGTGCATATAAGGAAGGGGAGAAAGTAATTCAGGCTTCCTTGACCAATGCCGTCCGGCTCTGCCGGCAGGCATGGATGAGGGACCAAGAGAGGTTCGGGCAGCACTCGAAAACATAAGACCCTTGCCGGCCAGCATCTCTGCCGGCCGGCAATGGGCTAAGTCAATTCCACATCCCAACCTATACTAGGTCCAGAAGTAGAACGACGTACAGTACAGTAATACCCCTGCCGGCCAGCTCTGCCGGCCGGCAAGGTACAGTACAGTAAGGGCTAGGCCATTACGGAGATAGAGGGGGAAGGGACAAGAGGGTCCTGCCAACCTTGCTTTAGTGACAGATCACCCGCAGCCAAGAAACTTTGTCTTAGCCTAAGGGAGATCTAAGGGAAAGGGCCAGCAATACTTGCCAGCTTCCAGAGCACCAAAGCAAGGAAGGCGTTGCTACTCCCAAGGGAAGAACTTATCCTCCCCCGAGAACAGCAACAGGACTTAGTCTGGTCGATCACAAAAGAAGGAATCATAACTTACAGAAAACTTCGGTAGTGACCTAAGGGAGCTAAGCTCCCTTTGTAAGTGTTAGGTCAGCGAGGGAGACTCTGCCCCAAGCCTGACAACACGGACTCACACTAAAAACTCTGTTGTTCTGTCCCTCTTTGAACCAGACTTACTGGAAGAGGAAGGTACAGTAACACCCTAGTATAGTTTTATCGAAAATAAATTCGGAAAAAACCACTTAGGGATAAGCCCAAGGCTTAAACAGAGGGAAAGGGATTGCATACCTTCTCCGAAGAAAAGAAAGCAACCGGGGAGTATGATAAAGTATACTAAGGCTCCATAAGCAATTAGCCTAGGCACCAAGAGAATCGATTACCTAATTCACCGAAACTCACACGTATACAATCTTGGAAATATTCCACACAGTCTAAAATGTATAAAATATAGCCTAAAGCTTCAATAAAATTTTTATTACACTCGGAAAAACCAAAATCATGCATGAAGTACTAGGACCAAACGACTAGGCTACATGGCCTAGCGTAGGCCAGAATGGCGAATACTTCGCCAAATAATACTAAGCACGAAAGGAAATCCTATGTAAAGCTAAATAGCTAAAATTTATTAAAGCAAAACAACCAGGAATGTCACTCTGACTAACTAATTTATACCTAGCGAGTGACAGTGTCCAGGACACCTCTGGTAGGCTACGGCTCTTGTATCAAAGATTAATCCTATTAATCACTCAAAATTTTACCAATAGCCTAAATTTATACATAACAGACACTATACTCAACTTATCCGAGGCCAACGAAGACGGAGAAGCCATGAAAAGCTGAATAAATCCAAGATTTGCGAGAAAAATAGGAAAAAACACCGAGTTGTTAAGCTATGCAAAAAGGAATACAGATGGCGCCAGGATTGGCGCCAGGCACGCATACGAATCGGGGGATAGGGAAGCCTTGGGAGCGGCTCCCCTTTTTCTTTCC
The DNA here is from genome assembly GCF_036898095.1 of Palaemon carinicauda. NCBI lineage: Eukaryota > Metazoa > Arthropoda > Malacostraca > Decapoda > Palaemonidae > Palaemon > Palaemon carinicauda. Next base: position 56,166,615 of record NC_090749.1, on the reverse strand, counting down.
CGAATTCGTATCTCGTCAATCACCTCCTACGAGACGAAATCTCTGTTCAGGTCGTAGATTGCCATGTGACGTGTCTAGAATACGTCCTCTGATATGTCGCGATATCCCTTTCACGAGGGATACTCGCTCCAGGAGTTAGAATTCTGGTACCTTAAGGTAAATTCTCTGGGAATATCGCCGTAGTTGTAATATACCCTAGGAAGCTACCCTATAGGAACTTCCATCAGGACGACATGGCTTGAGCCCAAATATATATATATATATGTATATATATATATATATATATATATATATATATATATATGTGTGTGTGTGTGTGTGTGTGTGTGTGTGTGTGTCTAAAAAGAATTAAAATTGGAAATATAAGATTAAGTTCTGACTAGTTTCGTGATGCCTCTACAGAGGTGAAGAAATATCGAGAAACTATTTTCGTTTTCCTTATGGTTCTTTTTCATCTGAGCATCACGTTTCCCTGTGATTTTTACGCATCTATGTGCCCATAAAAACCTTAAATGTGAAATGAAAAATAATTTAAATAGGTGTCATATAGGATTTGAGCTCAAATGTTCTTTTTCCCCACTGCTATCCTTACATTAAGGGGTCGATTGCCTGATGCGCCCTCTCTAATGCCTTCTATCAAAGGCATCCTCTCCCACTAAACCTCTTCTCTCCATATCCTCCTTCACCTTATTTTTCCATCTAACTCTCTGCCTCCCTCTCGATCTGTTCCCACTAAACAGGTTCCTCTCATGCCCTGCTTACTCAATCTTCACCATCCATTCTCCACATGTGGCCACACCATCTCAAGAATTCGAGCCCAAACCGTTTGGTGACTAATTATTTTGCAGTCTATTAATTAATAAAATGCATCTCAATTAATATAGTCAAGGGATTATGAAGTTTTCCTTTCCCCATTGTTGTAACGCAATGTTTTCTAAATAACTAATTAATTAAGCAATCAATTCTGCGATTAGAATTGACGTTTTGACCGACTGACCTTACTGTTAATAATCCTGTCTCACGATGAGTTTCCGTCTCTTACTTTTTCCTTAACTCTGTGTCACCTTTCCTGTCTATTTCTCTGTCTTTCACTCTCTCTCTCCCTTTATCTGCCTATTTCCTTATTGATGAGATTGTCAATACTCAACATGTCTCGTTGTTTATCTTCTCATCTTTATATTTTCAACATTCTTATCCCATTCAATCTGTCTTACTCTTTCTCCCCTTTTTCTGTCTCCTTGTGTAAATAGACCTAAGTTTGGCTTAATCTCTTAGTAAATGATAATTAATCTGTCTGTCTCTCTTTCTCCACTCTACTCTGTTGATGTTCCCTTACCATGTTACACTTTCTCTCTCTCTCTCTCTCTCTCTCTCTCTCTCTCTCTCTCTCTCTCTCTCTCTCTCTCTGTTTTGACGCACTTTATAAACAGAACATTGTCGAAATTCCCCCTTCCAAAATTTCAATATAAAACCAATCACCTCTTGCCCCCCCCCCCACCCCAAATCCAACTTCCTCATCTCCTCACCCCACACGGGCCTCTCTATTCCACCCCCCACCCCACCCCCGCCTGGCCTCCCTCCTCACAGAGCCGAGGGGTGAGAATTCTCATTAGCCAACTCATTTCTGTCTCCTTTTTTAGCCATCACGTGTTGTACAGGTAATGCCTTTATCGGCTTCCTTATAAGTACCAAAGGCGCTCCCGGAGGGGGGGGGGTGGAGAGGAGCCTGTGACTCATGTCTGCTTTCCATTACAGCTGATATCTTTATTATATACATACATACATTCATTTTGCCAACAACCTGAAATTATATATCGCTATCATTATAAGTATTCAAAACCAAAAAATAACTTCGTTTTATTAAATAGAACCTTAAGAAATAATTCCATGTGTCATATTGTTAAAAGTTTTAAACAAAAGTATTTTATTATTATAAGATTGTTTGGAATAATTAAAACTTTGATCCGATATATACAAAGGATTTTGAGAAAAAAAGCTACATTTAACTATCAATGTGGCACGCTATGTATAAAGTATTATTAAAAAAGTATTTAGAGCTATCGGAGACATATTATTATTATTATTATTATTATTATTATTATTATTATATTATTATTATTATCTACAACACTAGTTTGAAAAACAAGATGCTATAAGCCTAAGTGCTCCAACAAGGTAAAATAGCCCACAGTGAGGAAAGAAATAAACTACATGAAAATTAATTTATTATGAATACTACAAAAGTACTCTGCGTGCAGACCTCCGCCATGGCAGATTATTTCTCGAAACCCTCTTGCCTTTCCCAAGATCAATTTAGACCGTAAGCGTGTTTGAACTGTACAACCATGTGCGGACTTGGGGTTAAGGTTAGGGTCAATTTGGTTAAAATTTAGCTCAACCTTCATTTTTGACCTAGGACTTTTAAAATTAAATCAGGTCTACGTCTTAACAATTAATCGCTGAAAGTTTCACTACTCTATGAGTAAAATTGTGGCCAGGAAGCAGTCCATACACAAACAAACAGACAAATAGACAAACCGGGTGAAAACATAACCTCCTTCCAGCTTCGTTGGCGGAGGTAATAAGATATTTCAAAATCAGAACAACGTTGAAATTGATCTGTTATATATCTGCCTTTCCTGAGGAAATATTATACCATCTCATTCTGCCAGGTTTTGAACATCGCTCTTCTACCTGATATCCAGCGGGTCACTCGTCAAGAATTTCTGGACAAAATTTTGAGGGATATCAAAGTCCTTACCACTGAACTTAGATATTAATCTCTGGTACTGTGGAAGTCGTATAAGACTCACCACAATTCTAACTCCTTTGCATATACATCTTCCCAAATGTATACAATCCTCATCTAGATTTGCCATCTTGTCCTTTCTTTTGTAAGGCTCAGTGCCATACAATATTATGGAAGTTATATTCTGGCTGTGACTAAACTGTGAAATAGTCTTAGTTTAATTGATAGGACTTAAAATTTCAAAATTTTTGTTGAACAGGCTGACATAAGTCTCTCTTCATAGGTTATATATGAAAGATCTGTTTCAACACTGTTACTGATCTTCAGATATTTTATATTAATTATTCATTACTTTGACAGTAGATTATTTATTTTCTTATTTTCTTTCTCACTGGATTATTTTCCCTGTTGGAGGCCTTGGGTTTATGGCACCTTGCTTTCCCAAGTAAGGTTGTAGTTTAGCTGATAATAATAATAATAGTAATAATAATAACAATAATAATAATAATAATAATAATAATATACCACTTTATTATTGGCAAAATAATTTTTATTTCAATGTTAGCCGGAATTTGCATTGAAAATAAAAGAAAAAACCTTAATATCAGGTATTCCTATCACTAAAGTAGACCCTATTTCACTATTATTATAATTTCTACAATAAAATAAATAGTATTTTCACACTTCTTATTTTCCTTATTTTTTTTCTAATTCCACGAACAAAAATAATCCCTTTTCGTTGTCTTCATTATAATAAGATTCTCCTCCCACCGAAAGTACTTTATTTTGTAATACAATATAATTTTAACATTTTCCTCGAAAAATTGTACTATACAATATTATTCTATCATGAAAATGTTCACAAAAAAAATTACTCTATTTAACTGTTCCCACATCTTTTCCTAATAGTGTATCTTGCTTAACTAGATCAAATTATAATCAACATTTGATTTCCTCCACATAAGGATTCTTAATACACCAAAGATACAATTTCAGTTCCACAGTTTCTAAGATATAAAAATTTCATGTTTATCAAACTTCATGTCTTAAAATAAGACGATTTATAAAAAATTAAAGAAAAGGACTATAGATATTCGTTTGACTCTCCCCCTACACAAATACAGAGTCACTATTATCATACTTCTTACCTAAAAAGAAGACCTTTATATCTGTTATCACAGATTTTACCAAGAAATTAGACCCCATCTCCTTATCATTAAGCATTTTCACTCATAAAAACATAAACAGTGCAACCTAATCACTATAAATGTTTCCCCAGAACAATAAACTCAATTCTTTCCCACGCATGCGCGTAACACCACCAAGCAGACGACAAGCACATTAACAGTTTCTTTCCCCAGTGGCTTCTGGCAACTTAGCCGCCTACTTAAGTTGCCATTTTTTCCTTAACTTTGGCTTTACCCGAAGGTATCTCATTTTCGGGGGTCCTTTTATCAGAATAACTTTGGCTTTCACCCAGTTTCACTTTGCTAACACACATTTGCCCTGTTAAGGAGATCGCTCTTTCTCTTTAAGCTCAAGATGAGAGAGATGTTCGCTGAAAGAATTATTTCTTTCTATCTATTGCACAGAAATCTGAATATTATATACAAAGTAATTTAACGTGGGATGATGAAGACAACATTCTTCGAATAATAATGAGGAATTTGACAAATATTTTGCATATATATTTCTGCGTATTATATCATCACTTCCTCCTACGCCTATTGACGCAAAGGGACTCGGTTAGATTTTTCCAGTCGTCTCTATCTTGAGCTTTTAATTCAATACTTCTCCATTCAGCATCTCTTACTTTGCGTTTCATAGTTCTCAGCCATATAGATCTAGGTCTTCTAACACTTCTATTTCCTTGTGGAGCTCATATGAATGTTTGGTGAACTAATCTCTCTTGAGGAGTGCGAAGAGCATGCCTAAACCATTTCCATCTACCCCTCATCATGATTTCGTCCACATATGGCACTCGAGTAATCTCTCTTATAGTTTCATTTCAGATTCAATCCTTCCATTTAACTCCCAATATCCTTCCAAGGGCTTATCATATATTAGAATAAAAATAAACAAATCATTATTATGGTCACGAGTGATGGAGATGAATTTCGTGTTCTCAAAATACTATTATTATTATTATTATTATTATTATTATTATTATTATTATTATTATTATTATTATTATTATTTCCTAGGCTACAAACCTAGTTGGAAAAGCAGGATGCTATAAGCCCAGGGGCTCCAACAAGGAAAATTGCCCTCTGAGGAAAGTTAAACCCTTTTTTTTTTTTTTTTTAAATATCAATACATCTCTCTCTGACACAGCTTGCATTAAGTAAATATCTAACATATGAATAAGACATATTTACGAAAGTTAAACACCCGCTCTCCTTTCCAAACAGTACCTCATCTTTCTCTGACGTAGTTCGCATTAAATAAAAACTAATTTTTTTCCGGACTTTGTTAGAAACTATATAAAACATCACGCCCCAGTGAGAGTAAACCTGGTAATGAAGTTCTGATTCAAGGCCTTAAAATTATGGAGGCTGTTTAATTAAAGCAGCTCAAGGTAGGATGAACTAGGGCGTAGAGATATCCTGATATACGGCTCGAGAATCTGCTGAGGTTTACCAAAGAAATATGAGAATTATATAAAAAAAATGCTAGGAATTTACTATACATATTTTAAATTTTTATTGGAGAAAATACTCAGAATTTACTGTTCATATCTTTAGATATATATGAAAAAAATATTCAAAATTTACTGTTCAAATCTTTAGATATGCAGTATAAGGAAAAATATTCAAAATTTACTGTTCATATATCTTTTTTTAATGAGGAAGATACACAGAATTTACAGTTCATATTTTTTTTTTACTGAGGAAAATACACAGAATTTACTGTTCATATTCTAGATCTGTGTAGAAAATACTGAGAATTTACTGGTTATAATTTAGATGTTTAGAGGGGAAAGTACTCAGAATTTACTGTTCATATTTTAGATTTTTAGATGGAAAAATACTCAGAATTTACTGTTTATATTTAAGTTTTTTAGTAGGGAAAATACTCAGAATTTAGAGTTCATGTTTTAGATACATAGATGGGAAAATATTCAGAATTTACTGTTCATATCATAGATTATTGGTGGAGAAAATACCAAGAATTCACTGATCATATTTTAGATTTTTAGTGGGGAAAATACTTAGAAATTACTGTTCATAATTTCGATTATTAGAGGAGAAAATATCAGAATTTACTGTTCATATTTAAGTTTTTTAGTAGGGAAAATACTCAGAATTTAGAGTTCATATTTTAGATACATAGATGGGAAAATATTCAGAATTTACTGTTCATAT
>NC_090749.1:56132365-56149865 GCF_036898095.1 Palaemon carinicauda | reverse complement strand
ACCAAAGTCCTTTTAGACAAAAGTGCTTTAGACGAAAGGGCTTTAGACGAAATTGCTTTAGACGAAAAGTCCTAGACCCATATATATATATATATATATATATATATATATATATATATATATATATATATATATATATATATATATATATATATATTCACAGTATTATTTCACGTTTACTATACTGCTGATCATTCAATCTGCGAGGTTAAACAAGTTGGGTATTGTCTACATGAATGATCGGCCAGCAAGAAGACACACTGCCAAACTTCAACTACTTGAGCAGTTATGAGGCTGCCTGGGAGTTTAACAACTTTCTCCCATAAATACATGATGAAAACGTAAAAGGTCACACCTGCTGCAATCCCCATGAGAGAGAGAGAGAGAGAGAGAGAGAGAGAGAGAGAGAGAGAGAGTTCTTGTGAAGAATGGTGAGATTGTCTTCAATGTATTTGATGCTGATTTCTCTCTTAAGGAATTATTGGGCAGGGGTTTGGAGGATCCTGGCTTCGTGACATTTAAATGGTCCAGAATTGTTCCTCACCTTTCCTGTGATACCTATATCAACAGGTATAGGTCTGGTATTTTAAACTATGAAAAGATTTTTTTGTGACACACGAATGTTATTGTCTCACTATCTCGGTTGGAGTAGTTGATTTACCTTTGGTGAGATAGAGAGTGTGTCCAAATCAGCTATCTTGTTCCAATGTGACTTGAAATTGGAAAACCTAATTTTCAGATGGCACAGATGGACAAACTTCTCTCTTGAGGCAATGGTTCCTAGAAGCTTTATCCACATTTACAGTGACATGTGTTTTGATGTTTTGTATCTATGTAGCAAAAGAAGAAAAGACTTTTATGATCTTCGACAAAAAAAGTTAAGAATTGTTGCTATTATCATTCCTAAATATAGAATCTTCTGAGATTTAACAATGACTGCAAACCCCGAAAACCTGATTAAACAAACTTGTTGAGCTTGAACCCTTTCCAATGACTTGCTTAGCCAATCATCTAGGTACAAAAGAACTTGTAGTCCCAGTAACCGTAACTATTTGCAATGGTGGCCAGTATGCTGGTGAACACCTGTGGTGCTGTCCTATACTCTAGGCTACTGTATATTCTTTAGCTAAAATAGTCATTCAACTTTTTTCATAAAAAATCACAATTTTTATAATGCAAAATATTTGTAAGTTTCAGCAAAATTGTCAAGCCGAGTATTTGTATGAAATAACCATTTCTTGTCATCATCATTAACTCTTGATTTTTTTCAGAGCTGTTGACTACATTTTCTCCTGGACCTGTCGTAGTAACTTCAATAAGGTCATCACCGCTGCCTCGCCGTTCCTCTACCCGCAGTGCTCCTGGAGGAACATCCCCAAGACGGCACCGACCAAGAACACCTTCCGTGCGTGGAGGACCTGTCCACGTTGTGGAAGTGGAATCTGACAGCATCACGACTCCAAGAGTGGAGATCGAATCTCCCTCAAAATCACTAGCATCTATACGAATGAGCTTGAGAGGAGACACCTCCGAGGTGCGTCAATCGCCTCCATTGTCTCTGCCCTGTGATACTCTAGAACCGCCAGCTACACCAGCTCCGAACGAAATGTCCCAGAGCCTTCTACCTACAGATTTTCAACTTCACTCTGCATCCACTCCTCATCTTTTGCCTCAGACTTACGTTACATCTCCCATTCAAGCTCTTCTTCAGCCGTTAGCAATAGACCCAGCCCATTCGGTGCAACTTTATGCAGAATCTCCGATAAACACAGTATCTTATACGACCCAACACATCAGCCTTACAAACCAAGCTGGCACAGTTCCACAGACGTTAGTTCCATCGAATATATTCACGACGCCTCATCCTTACAATACAGCACCCCAGATCTGCACAGCACCACAAGTTCACGTTGTGACGGCAGCTCCCGACAGCATCACCTCTCAGGCTCCCCCTACTCAAACCCAGATCCAGAATACGCCTCAGATTCATATTGAATCTGAGGACCACTTAGTTTCACACATCCAGGAAGCACCTCAAGTTCTAAGAGTACACGAACCACTAATGCATCCCGAAGCATTGCAGCAGCAACAGCAAATCGCTCAGGAAGCGTCTGCAGTACAATCTGGAGGTGAAATAACCACTGCACCCCAACATCACCCCACCACACCCATTACGAAACAACGTAGCTCACCTGATATTGGTTTAATAAAATTTTATCCTACTTTTCGATACATGTGCTATTCATTATCCTTATTCATTGCCAAATCATAATCCTGTGAAACTAACAATCAATAGACATATGGAAATCAAATTACTTAATCAATAGACATAAGGAAATTAAATAACTTACTGGTATTGACAAAATAAATCTGTTTGCAGCCTATCCATCTTAGGCAAAGCATGGATGAATATGTTCCATTTTTAAAGAGATCTTTAAGAATAACAAATTATATACATATATGGGTCCCTTCTAAAACAGTGTGAAGATATAGCAAAATATTATCTTTAACTCAAAACCTGATTTTATTTGAGTATCTACCAAAAATAAGATTCTTCGAAACATTGCAAAATGGTCACAGAAGTTTGTACGCATCAAAGCCTAAACCACTACCGCAAATATATCAAAACAAAGAACTTAAAAAAAATGTGCAGCATAAAAATTTGCATAACCACTACATATTCTCCACAGAAAGCATCAACACTTTTATAAAAAAAAAAAAGCATCAACACTTTTATAAAAACAAACTAGGTTAAGATAGAGAGCACTAAAACATTTGAGCAAAAATCTGGTTCAAACTTATATAACAGAAGAAGTAGACCAAACATTATCTTTCTTTTTTTTTTAAATCCATTAATAAAACAAAGCAGCCATGAAATGTAATAGAACATCCATTTGTGAAACAACCAATATAAAATCTGGTATTAAAACGAAGTATCCATTATATTTCATAATGGAAAATATCTAGACATAGTTTAAACACGGTGGTGCCAAGCTTACCAAAAAAAAAAAATAAAAAAAAAATAAATAAAAAAAAAATAAACAACCGGTGGCCATTTTTAAAAAATGGCAGCCTGAGTTCTTGAAGAATGTCTCTTTGCTTTATAACCATTAAAATCTACTTTAGTAACTTTAAAAACATGGGAATCCATATCTAGACATAAAACTCAGATAACTAAAAATATTTATAAGCAAAATGTCTACTTCGGGCAGCTAAATTGGTGGCCATCTTGAGAAATGGTCGCCATATTGGACTTTCAATCAGCCAGATTTGATTAGTATGATTTAAAGAACTTGTTTAGTATGATTTGAAGAACAAGTATCATCACTTACATGTTTTTTTTTTCCCCGTGTTCTACACTATATCACATACAGTATTACAAAATGTAGTTGGAAATTCTTGTATTACAAAAATCATAAAAAGATAATGATACTGAGAACACTTTAAATAAATGAGTAATAGTTAACTAGAAACTAGAAAAAAAATATTATTGGTGCCAGTTTGTGATTATATAAATTTTGTTTTGACGATCAATGAAATATAATTGTAACCTTATTCAAAAGATCGACACGGATTTTTTTAATGTTTCCAATGGCATTATATCATGCAATAGATCTATCTAAAACAACCCAGGCTAGTAGGAAGATGAGCTTTGTCTCAGTAAGAATCTCGAACATGAAACATTTACTACAAGCAAAACTGATTATGAAAAGTATGAAGCTTTTAATCCTCAAAATGGTTAATCATTGTTCATGGTCTTTATGCATTATATATGAAAAAATACAATTTATACTTCTTCCTGTTCCAAACCAATTTAATTTCAATGACTCAAAAAGTAAAAATTTTATACTTTATAAACTTATTGTTGTTGTTATATAATATTTGTGTTTTAAAATGTTGACGTACTTCAATAAAGTTCAGGTACACTATCTTCTTCAAAGTGACACCATGAAAAAGTTTAAAAAACAATCAATATATTTACAAAAATGAAAAAAAGCTTTACTATATCAGTAATCAGTCACTGTAATTTACTACAGACACACCAAACTCACACAAAGTTAAGTTCTTTTAATTTGATTCACAATAATCATAACTTTCAAAATGGTTATAAAAAGAAATTCGTGAAATAAAATGCTTGTCAGATTGTCTTAGCCAATGCAATTGACACAAGAAATATTTTAGGAATAAACCCTCAGACCCTCCCACTTCAGGTTTCCTGACTATATGTATCCCAACAGTGCTAGGTCAACATATCTCGATGTTGTATGTCCATTAAATTATTAGAAAACACCAAGGGTATTTAACACATGAAAGTCATATAATACTGTATAGAGTATTAAACCACAGCACATTACTTTTATACTCGCCTTTTATTCAAATTGCTTCTTCTCTAGAATATTTCCCCATTTTCTTTCCTTTCAAAAGATACATGCCACAGTAAATTAATTCAACAATGTATTGGTTAATGGTAAGTAGCACACTAAGAGTTTCCCATTCTTCAGTTTCGTTGTCATCACAAGTCAGTGAATAGGCAGATAGGCATGGACATGAATATTAGGTGAGTACTGTACAGAAATAAAAAAGAATATAAAATTCAGTTTTTGTATTAACCTCCCCTGATGTTCATATTGCCGACTCTCAAACTCTATTGGAGGCGGGACACCAGTCATGGGATACATGTTAAAAAAAATATAAATGTATAACCTAATTGAAATTCTAGACTCAATAGACCTAAAATTTAATGCAAATCATCTAAAACACTTTTGCTAATGAGGCTCCAAACTATTTTTCAGATATTTAAAATATAAAAAAAGAAATTATACCTTCATTTCATTAAAAAAATGGCTACAACAGCAGTCACTATAGAACCTAAATGCAAATAATCTCTATTAGAAAGTCAATAGATTAAAAAGCTTTTTTTTAAATTATTTTTCTTACTTTATTGAGGTTATTTTCAATCTTTTTTTTTTTAAGTTTACCAGGAAATCGTTTTATGTTCTGTATCGACTTCCTATTCAATCTTATTTGCACCGGAAATCAGGGAATCTCTTATTACTTACGTGTTCCCGAAAGTCTCTTTATCTAAGCACTTCAAATAAGTGTTCGTTACTTAGGGAAATCAATAAATCTATTAATTCATGAAATTGATTATTTATATTACACTTACTGTAATTTCCAAAAGGCATTTTAATTAATCATAATTCTTCAAACATTTCTACAAAATTGGAAGCATATCTTTTTTATTTACTCGAGATAAATGTCTATATAACACTAAACTGGTATGTTATTGAATTATTCTCTAAAACTATTTTCAAAGAAAACTTTCTGCAAAAATCAAGTTATGTAGCATAACTCCCAGTGTCTAGAACCATAATATCCAAACTTGGTGAGTGGGAATTCTCAGCTCACATAGTCAATTAGATGCACAACCTATACTGTCCATAGTTTCTTAAAAACATACAGAATATCTCTTAATGGACAAGGGCCACAATTCTCAGAAGAAATACTTACAACCATTTCTAATAGTGTGAACAAATAAATTGTAACTAACTCTTAGTCTTAAAACAATTTTGCTCTGAATAAAGGAAAAAGAGACACAATAAACTCAAGCTTCAAAGTCCACCTTAAAAGATAGTGCTTGCAGATTACAATGCATGTAGCTGTTAAATCCTGTAAGTGAAAGTTTCCCAAAGATTCAAAATTGAACCTACTACATATGCGAAACCACATTCCCAACCTGACAATTAGACCTGACCACTGACGACCCTTCTTGACAGGGATAAATGTATCCGTTATCATATACGAAAGTAAATGTCTAATACCAGATGCTCGAGTACCTGATTAAGCAGTAATATATACCCTAGAAAGGTTGTGATTAAAAATTCTTTTACAAAAGAACAATTTAAATCTAAATTCTTTTCATAAAAAGAAACTTTAAAAGTTTTAACAATATGAACCTAGGTAGTTATAGTTATTGATACATTCTTAAACTGAAACATGAAATTTAGCAAAATGACAATTTGTCCTAAATTGTATTTTTCCTGGCTAACAAACCCGTAATCATTTATTATAGGAATTCACTTCCGCTCAGGTGAAACAGCCGAAGGCTGGCGGTATGGGGCGGAGCTTAGCTCCACCCCCGCCCCCCATCAGCCAGCTCACTTTCCTTATTCAAACGCTTTAGGCTCAATGTGGAACATGGAGGGGTGGTAGAGGCAAGCATTTTTATTAAATGATTACAAGTTTGTATTGCTAGGAAAAATACAATTTAGGACAAATTGTCATTTGTTCCGGCGCGGTATACAAACCTCGTAATCATTTACTATAGGAAGACTCACTGGTTAGTGGGAGGTCTGCCTTTGTCTGCCTTTGCTGCTTGTGAACAGCTAACTCCCCGGATATAGACCTGGTCTCGAATGAAAAGAGGACTAAATCCACCAACCAGTCTCTCGACACGACATGATGATGATGGGGTCTGAGAGACTGGGACCCGGGTCGCGCGAAGGGTAAGAGCATCGCGCGACCTTAGAGCGTGAATGTAAGAGACACTCGACCCTTGGGTCACAGTGATTGGATGAACCTCCATAACCAAAAGGCAAAGGGTTTATACATCCACCATCTTCCCTGCCTAGCAGAAGACGGGGGGTGGGGGGGAGGAGAATACCTTTAAACAAACTCTAGCAATCTTACCTGGGAAGACTTTTCTTCATGTATGGAACTCCAAGGGAGGAGACAGAAAGGCAATCACATGCACTCTGCTTTCACACTGCCAAACATACCATAAAAATCAAGACAAGAGACATCCCTGTCCCGGAGGAACTGGAGAGGTCAGACAATAGCTTGAGCCGCTACCACAAGGGCCAAGAACAAAGATCTCCAAGTACTTGTGCGTAAACTCCCTCAAGTAATAGGCCGTAAAGGTGCTCTGGCTTTTCCAAACGCCAGCCTTGCGGATGGTTTCACGGATCGTGAAGGATATCGTGTTCCGCGACACCTCCCTCTTGGCTCTGCCGGTGCTAACGAATAGTCGTCAACATTCAGGTCTGAGATGACGAGTTCGCTTAAGATAGCGCCGGAGACACCTGACAGGACAGAAAAGCCTATCACCTGAACCACCACTCGCCGTAAGGAAGGAATAGTGAAGGCCTCGAACCAGGGATCATGGATCACTGGGTTCTGAGTCTTTATCAGGAACACTGGCACAAATCTCAAGGAGATCTCCTTCCAACCCTCTGCGTAACATTACAAGAGGGGCCGTGTAACTCCCCGACTCTCTTCGCTGATGCTAAGGCTAGCAGAAAAACAGTCTTAAGGGTCAAGTGCCTGTCTGAGGCATGGGTCTAGGGTTTGTACGGAGCACGAGTAAGAGACCTGAGAACTAGAGTGACACCCCACAGGGGCCTTCGAAGTTCCCTCGGGGGACACAACTGTTCGAAGCTCTTAATGAGCATAGAAATCTCTAGGGTGTTGGAGATATCTATGCCCTTTAGGCGGAACACCATTGCAAGGGCAAACCTATACCCTTTAATGGCAGAAACCAAAAGGAGCTAATATCTGCGAAGAAAGACTTGGAAGTCTGCGATCTGAGTCATAGAGGCTCCGACCGAAGAGATACCCCTTCCACTACACCAATCACAGATGACCAACCACTTCCCTTGGTAGACTGAGGAGGAGGATCTTCTAAGGTACCCTGACATCTCTCTCACAGCGAGTCGCAAAAAGCCTCGCGTTCTGAGGAGATGCTGGATAGTCTCCACGCATGAAGTCTGAGCGACTGCACCGCCTGGTAATACCTACTCAAAAAGGATTGCCGAAGGAGATTGGGCCAGTTTGGTAGTTCTCTCAGTGCCTCGACCAGGAGCGACAACAGATCGGGAAACCACTCCATGTGTGTCCATATTGGAGCAATAAGATTCATCCTGATTCCTGGGATTACTGGGACCCGGGACAGGACTGCGCGAAGCAAGCAAAAGGGGACAAATGCGTAGCAATCCAGTCAATCCCAAGGATGTTGCAGTGCGTCCTCGAACGCACTGGTACTGGAGAGCAAAACACGGGAAGCTTGTTGTTGTGCCCTGTTGCGAATAGTCTGATGCATGATTCTCCCCAGAGGTCGAGTACTCGACTCGCTACCCAAGGTTGAAGAGACCATTCTGCCCTTATTACCTGGTTTTTGCGACTTAGGGCGCCTGCCTGAACATTTCTCTTGCCTGGAATGTACCGGGCTGATAAGGTTACGTGTTGACTCTGCCCACAGAAACACCCGCCTCGTCAACTGCTGCAAGGGACGTGAGAGCGTGCCCCCTTGCCTGTTGACATACGCGACCATGTACGTGTTGTCGCTCATCAGCACTACAGAGTACTCTCTCAAACGGCCCTGGAAATAGACGAGTGCTCTCGAGACTGCCATCATTTCCAGCACGTTGATGTGCAGGTGTTTCTCCTCTTCCAACCTCACACCTGAGACGACTAAGTCATCTAGGTGTGCACCCCAACCTTCTGTGGACGCATCTGATAACAGACGGAACTGAGGTGGAGGAGGGTTTATGAGAGGTTCTCTACATTTAGCCACCGAAGGAGATCCTACCTTACCTCGCCTTTCATGAGGACCGGACGAGAGGGAGAATTGGTGGCTGGCGACCACTACTCCTTCAGACACCAATGAAGGTAGCGGAGATGGATCCGCCCAAATGGAACGAGCTACTCCAGCGAGGAGAGGTGACCTAGAAGAGCTTGCCACTGGAGGGCTGGAAATTGTTCCTGTGACAGGAAGGGCTGCGCAACCTTTCTGAGTCTGCTGATCCGTTCTTCCAAGGGAAGAACACGAGCTTCTGCCGAGTGTATCAGCATTCCCAGATACTTCACCTTTTGCTTGGGAATAGGTTCGACTTCTTGTAGTTTACCACAATCCCCAGATCTCGACAAACTGCCAGAAGCGAGTCTCAGTCCTTAATCAACTGCTCCTACAAGGGAGCGGGAATCAGCCAGTTGTTGAGGTACATCAGTAGGCGGAAGGCCCTCGAGTGGGCATAAGCTGCTACCGTCGTGAACACTCGTGTGAACACAAGGGGAGCTGTGCACAGTCTGAAGCATAGGATTTGGAACTGGTAAACCGTGCCCTGGAAGGTGAGTCGGAGGTACTTTCGAGGCGACCGATGAACTGGTACTTGAAGGTATGCGTCCTTCAATTCTTTCAAAAGCTTGAAGTCGTACTGCCTGATGGCTAACAGCACAGTGCGAACTGTCAGCATCTTAAACGCAGTTTGCTAAACAAACTTGTTCAATGGTGAAAGGTTTATGACCGGTCTCCAACCTCCTGTTGCCTTCTCGACAAGGAAGAGATGACAGTAAAATCCTGTTGACTGATCGTGTACGGCTTCTAGCGCATCCTTCTCTAACATTTCCTGGACTTCCGCCTCTAAGGGCAGAGCCTTCGGATATGTTGGATCATACGTGTGGAACGCTATTGGAGTGGAGGATAGGGAAGGGGCCGATGAAGCACAAATGGGAGCTTGTACCCTTCGCTAAGGGTCAACACTACCCATCCCTCCGCCCCAAGGTGCTGCCACATCGCCCAATGGCGCGATAGACCTCCCCCTACTTTCGGCAGCATGGGAAGGGGAAACCCAAGCTCAGCGTTTCCCTTTCCCTCGCTTGCCCCTGTTCTTTCCACGACGTGGAGGAGCTCCCGAGGTAGGCTGGAAGGTCTGTTTGGGGACAGAACCCTTCTGAATAGGAGCAGGTCTCAGCTGTACAGGAGCAGCAGGAGCACGACCAGCGGTACCCTTGCTACTTCCCGTGGGCTTAGCCTCACTCGGCCTGGCCGAGGACCGTTTCGCAGGACCAGGTCACTTGAAACTCGCAGCCTGCACCTGGTGGATAATGGAGTCCTTCGAGTCGAGGCGCCATTTATCCCACGCAGCCCGAACTTCCTCTGGTGGAAAGAGAGAAGTTGCAGCTCTAATAGGAGCGTTCCTGAGTGCCATGGCCTCTCCTGTCCAAACGAGCGGCTACTGCCCTGCGCTTTTTAAGGATCAGGTTTGCATACAGGGTGGCAATGTGGTCCAGGAGAAAAGCAACAGTTTTCCCACCAGACAAAGCCAGGTTCCTGTACTGCTCCATGTGTTCAGGGGTAGCGAGATTGGTGTTAGGCGTGAACCCTGTGGCCGTACCACACCAGTGATCGAGCCACGAAGCAGCATGGAGAGCAGTTACAGAGATGGACTCCATAGTTAAAATCTCAGAGGCCGAGAAGGAGACACTCTGAGATTTCAAACTCTCCACCGAGGAAACCCCATCAAGCGGGGTCGAAAGGGAGAGAACAAGGCACAGAAGACTCTGTGACATGGTACCTCTTCGGTTGCTGGTATGGTTGAAGGAGAAGATTGTTCAAACACTGGCTCCTAAGTGAGTCATCAGGTCCAATGCTCGAGCAGCCTGTCTCGACCAGGGTAGTATGATGGTCCCTGAACTTCCATCGGGAGCTCCCCATAGGATCTCCAAGGCTGTACACTTATCCCCAGACACTACCGCAGGAGGAGCCCTGAGGCTATAAATCTCACGCATTAGGTTAATGACCTCTAGGAACGGCGACTCCATCTTGGGATCTTTCGTCTCCATGGCCGGTGATGGTTGTGGAGGTGGCAGATCCTTCGGTCCCGCTACATCCGTACCGCCCACGCTAAGCTCCACCCGATACCGCCAGCCAACCATTCAGCACAACTGCCTGGTTTTCTTTCTCTTCGGCTGTTTCAGCTCAGCTGAAGCGAATTCCTATATTAAATTATTACGAGGTTTGTATATCGCACCGGAACAACTATTGTTTTTATATGTAATATGGTACTGTCTTTTAAACTTATAGAGGACAATATCTAGTGTTGCGAATAACTTGGATTTAAAAATGTTATTGAGAGCCCTCAGGTGATTAAGTGTAAAATGTATGTGTTTGGGGGAACCACCTTTGAAATGGTTTAGGCGAGCTGATTGATTAGTGCGACAACCTTCTATGGCACTTGAGAGCATCTGATCCAGTTATGTGGATCGTCTTCCTTGTGCCCTGAACAGAGCTTTTATGAGACATTGGGGTTCAAGAAAGTCTGATCTTTGTTGCACAACTGCTAGATCATGGTAAAAATAGGAAACTGGAATTATATAAAATTCTAGATTTCCTTGTAGCAAAAAGGTATCAACTTTCCATACTAAGGGATCAAAGACATGATAAATAAACACCACTTTCATTGATTTTTCAAGAATATATGTGTTCCTTGGTGGTCATCCAACCGAATAGTGACAAGCCTCCACATGGTTTAACTTTGGTGATCTAATTGAAAAGGATTTTCTACACACTGAAGGTGAAGTTGGAAACATGACGAGAAAACTCAGTGAAGGAGCAAACAGGAATATATGCAGGTGACCCCTGCCATTACTAAACTTCAAAGACATACTTATAAACGTAGTATTCAACAACTTGGGAGTATTGGACTCTTTCTGCTTAGCTGAAGATTTTGTTATGCTCTTTAATTCGAGCATGCCACCTACTTCAATGAGAGATATCATGTAGTTGGAAAAAAGCAAGATGCTATACACCCAAGGCCTCCACAAGGGAAAAATATCAAAAAGAGGAAAGGAAATGAAGGAATAGATACCTTATTTAACCTATGAACGAAAGCTGTCTAAAATACTCAGACGAAAGGCGAATAAACATTTTTTTTCTGTGCTCAACCTCCCATCCATAATCTATGAACTAAGAAAACACTACACTATACCTTTATCATAGGGCAAGACTCCTCCCTTTCCATTCGTGGGGGGAAGCGTGGGAGGGAGGGGGGGGGGGTAATTCAAGTAGCTGCTGCCAAGGGCGCTCCTGACCCGAAGGTTCTACGTGCCCATAAAGTACAAACAACATCTGGTTTGTTCCATGTATATTGACAGATGATAGTAAAAGTATGTATGTACGTAAGGCAGGTCTTATATAAGGAAGGATTTGTTTTTATTCATTTCTAAGGGGAAGAGAAGGTGCTAAACAAAATGGACGGTGGTAACACGCCTTGCCTTCAATAGATAAATATTTCTTTTAGAAAATAGTACTCTTAGTTTTTAATTATTATAAATCTTAAATTTTATATAGAAAATCTCTCTTCTTTCTCTTTCTCTTATGTATATATATATATACTGTATATGTATATATTCACATACACTAACTTATAAATATATACTATTATATATATATATATATATATATATATATATATATATATATATATATATATATATATATATATATATATATATATATATATATATATAATATATATATATATATATATATATATATATAGATAGATAGATATATAGATAGATAGATAGATATTACGCATTTATAGTCTACTATTTTTCGGTATTCGTCTTTTATTTGACCGATAAGGATTGTAGCTTGAGTTTAATTCATAATAACGAGAATTAGTAATTGGCAGATCTTAGCCGTATCTATTTTAATAACTGTTCCTAAGATAGTCTATGTTAATTGTTCATTAATTCTCTTATGTTTCTTTCTCTATACTCTCCCCTCACTGGGCTATTTTCTCTGTTGGAGCCATTGGTCTTATACCATCTTGCTTTTTAAACTAGGGTTGTAGCTTAGCTAATAATAATAATAATAATAATAATAATAATAATAATAATAATATTGATAATAATATCAATAATAATGATAAAAATAAGGATAATAATAATAATAATAATAATAATAATAATTAATTTTTAGATCTTAACCTTATCGGATATGAGAAAATTAAAGATACTTGGCTATGAGATAAACGTAAAAAATAAATTCCATATGATTGATGGAAGATATTAAAGCATGATCTGAATTAATCTGCTTAATGAGGAAGAAATATATTTCCTTGTTGTTCATTTCGCTAAAGTTATTCACACCAAGTATTGTTTTCAATCCGTGTTCGAGTTATAAATAGAATACTGATTCAATGTTAAGATCAAACGATGACTTAGAAAATTTAAAAGTTATTTATAAACTGGTGAATAATATCTTTTTTAATATCTTTGTCTTTAACTTTTAATCATTATGACAGCCTAAAAGTTAATTAAAGTTATGACAGGAAATTTGTAAATCTTTTGAAAGAGACACATATTAAGATATTCATGTTACCCGCGAAGTAAGGATGTCAAAACTATATTCTTTTTATTAATTTTTCTTGGGAGAATTTATTTATTATATGTGTAGTTTAGATAGTAATTATAATATGTCATATATATATATATATATATACACATATATACATAAATATATATATACACATATTTGTGTGTGTATATATATATATATATATATAAATAAATATATATACATATATATATATATATATATGTATATATATATATGTATACATATATATATATATATATATATACATACATATATAAATATATATATGTATATATATATATATATATATACATATATATATACATATATATGAATATATATATATATATATATACATATATATGTATATATATATATATATATATCGGAGTAGGGATACCTTAATGCAGTGACAGAGTTTATGTATCGCCATTATTAGCAAAGTTGGAGCCACCCATACTGAGTTGGTTTTCTTTGAGCGATCAGACTAAAATCTAAAATCTCCCACCGTCACTAATATACACATGCTAGCTAGGTGATGAAAACTGGCCAAACACCAGATATGAATAAGGACATGTCTGAGGACTTTATACTGCAGTGAAATAGTAATGGCTACATTTGGTATACATATATATATATATATATATATGTGTGTGTGTGTGTATATATATATATATATATATATTTGTGTGTATGTATATATATATATATATTTGTGTATATATATATATATATATATACATATGTATCTGATATTTTCGATAAGGCGAGGATATTTTGATATTATCTCTAGAAAGAGACAACACACTAAAAAAAAGGAAAAAAAAAAACTTCGGATAATTAATCTGAAACTCAAAAGTTATGATATATGACACTCGAAAATAAGTGTCTTATATCATTACTTAGACAAGAGCGCACTAGTGTCCACACCGCTATCAGACACATACTGAGTTGGTTTGTTTAAGTTATGTCAAGTTGGTTTCCTCAGACCGAGTTGTGTTTAGTTTGTTTAAACTGCGTTGAATTGTTTGAATGGCAAAACAGAAATTATTTGATAGTTAATTAGGTGGATAAAATTCATATTTTATAGCGAGTATTTTCCATTCCACAAATCATGCTAAAATGTGTTGATAAACTAATCATACATTAGTGAATTTAATATCATAGTTTGTTGGTGATACCAAGATTATTAAAAATGAAATGATGATTTTATTAATGGAAAGAAAGAAAGTTTAGTTCGATGTTCTGATGTTTTTATGTTGAACAGGCTGGCATAAGTCTCTCTTCAGTCTATACATGAAAGATCTATTTTAATGTTGTTAGAGATCTTAGAATATTTCATACTAAACATTCATTACTTTTAACGTAGTTTTTTCATCTACTTATTCCCGTTTTTCGCTGGGCTATTTTTTCTGTTGATGAACTTGGGTTTATAGCATCCTGCTTTTCTAATTATGGTTATAGCTTGGCTAATAATAATAATAATAATAATAATAATAATAATAATAATAATAATAATAATAATAAATAGCTCTTATATCAAGAAAACAGGATTAAGTTACAATGAATTATTTAAGAAAAAATATACAGTTAATTCCATAAGCGTTGAAGCGTAATGTTAGTAATAATGATAAAAGCATTAACGATAATAATAATAGGGATGATTATAAGAAATAAGAGTGATAATAATAACAAAGAGGCGAATATAATCCAAAATATTTTACTTATAATACAATAGAATATTCTGAAAATACCGAAGTTTAAATTTCATCTTCGACCGGACATATTGACATCAACAATTAACTGGAAATTTTAGTAAATATGAATAAGTAGGACTTTTTAACTAAGTAAAGAATAGCCTTTTACATAAACATTAAGTTACTTATAAAATAGGAAACCAAAACATATCAATGTCAGAGAGAGAGAGAGAGAGAGAGAGAGAGAGAGAGAGAGAGAGAAGGAATATAAAACAGTAAACCAAATCCTTTTACCAATGTCAAGCACAGTTTGTGCATGCAAAGGTGTGCTCTGAATCCATTAGCAAGCAAAGGTGAGCATGCACAATCAACCGTACACACCTCTACACAAAGCCACCATTGGCACACCTGTGCTCAGACCTAATCAAAGTCTATCAAGTTACCTTCGTGTGAATGCATTGCCCTGCTTGGTACGATTCGACTAAAGTTAATGAATGAACTAACGTTACCTGATTTAGTGGTTTGATTGCAACGCTGCGCTTTGTTGCAATTCCGTGATTATAATTTAGTATTGTTAGGGTTTAGGTCTTGGATGGCATAGGTGACACACACACACACACACACACACATATATATATATATATATATATCCTTGGAAGAGAAATTTAGCAATGATTGGAGAAAGAGGAACTTTTACACTAAAATGTTTTTTCTAATATTTTTACCAGGTTAATGATAATAGTAACTATCACACATTTTACTGGTAAATCTTATCTCTGCATATATATAAATACATATATATATATATATATATATATACATGTGTATATACATATATATATATATATATATATAGATAGATATACATATATATGTATATATTTATATATATATATATATATATATATATTTATATATATATATATATATATATACATATATATATACATATATATATTTATATATATGTAAAAAGAGAGAGAGAGAGAGAGAGGGAGATTAATATGTATATATATATATATATATATATATATAAACATTTACTCTTTATTATATAGGGCAAATATTATTCATAATCTTTGGTACACTTCAATTCTACCCGATTGAAAGTAGAATACCTAGGATAAAAATTAAAAATGTTATATCCAAGAACTCAACGTCCTAACGTTGGCATCCCTATGTATATTCATATAGCCTTCCCTTTTTCAATAGGCGGAAATTTTATTTCCATCCAAATTGAATCCTAACATTTTTGTAAGATGTCAGGTATGTTGACAATAGGCTATTTCACTTTCATTGTCTCTTGTAACGAGAAATGTGTAAGTAAATTGCAGGCAATTGCACATACAGTAAATGTAGCCTATAATAAGTTTGATATAAATGTGATTAATATATGTATATATATGTATATATATATATGTATATATATATATGTATATATATATATATATATATACATATATATATATATATATATATGTATATATATATATATATGTATATATATATGTATATATATATATATACATATATGTTTATATATATATATATATATATATATTATATATACATATATGTATATATATATATATATGTGTGTATATATATACATATATATATATATAATATATATATATATATATATATATACAACAAACAACAACAGCAAATGAAGCCATTTCTATCCCACTGAAGAAATAAATAATCCTATTTATTTTACCATAAAATAAATGGACAAATACATAATCATAATGATTGGTATCATAAGTAGAATTGTGATGAATTTATCAGAAATTGCCAATATTACGGATAAAGATTGATAAAAACTCTATCACCAGTTTATTAGATTATACCTTTAAATATTAAATACAAGAATGATTCATACATTGTTACATACTTTTGCGTAATACTTTCCCCACTGAAGAAGATCTGAATAAGATTCATTTAGAAGAATCAAAAGCACAAAACACGAAAAAGGAGATATACACGCCGGACGCAATCGGAATAAAAGCGAAGGGAATCAGATTGGTATCTCGAATAGAACGTGTCCCTTTTTTACCCCCAGATAAATGAAATTTACCCTCAATTCACCTTTTCTAGGTAGATTGCGAGTTGGAGTGCCCGTTCCCTCATCTGCTCTTCTTTCTCCTCTGGTCTTCTTCCAAATAGAAGGAGAGTTTTTCTATTCTACTTTTAAATATGAGTAGATTTTTTCAAGTCTACTTTCAAATAAGAGGAGAGTTTTTTCTAGTCTACTTTCAAATAAGAAGAGGGTTTTTCTAGTGTACTTTCAAATAAGAGGAGTTTTTTTTATTTCACTTTCAAATAAGAGGAGAGTTCCTCTTCTCATTTTCCTAATAAGAGGAGCGCTCTTGTCTTATTTCAAATAGGAAGAGAATTCTTCTTGTCTTCGTCTAAATAAAAGGAGAGTTATTTTCGTCTTCCGCCAAGTGAGAAGAGAGACGTAGAGAGAAAAAATTATCGATGTTGTTGGCTGAAGAGACTTTGGTGTCTCTTCGAAATCCTCAAATGAATTTGTCCTCTGTAGTTTCTTGTATAAATATTACTATTACTAAATAATATTACAATTGCGTCGTACCTCTACTAGATCAAAAAGTTATGCAGTTTTAGTTTAATGTTA
>NC_090749.1:56119865-56127365 GCF_036898095.1 Palaemon carinicauda | reverse complement strand
CATAAAACATACATGCAGAAATCCTGATTGCAAACAAACAGATTCTCAAACAAACATAATCCACAAACAAACCTACCTTCGCAAAATACTTCACTGTTGTACAAACACAGCCAGTCATTAAAACAAACAGACGCATATTACGCAAATACAAATACACTTTGCCAAAAAAAACCTCACTCGAACACGTAGTTATCCAGGTGCCGGGTCCCGGGTCCCAGGTCTCAGGTCGCAGCATCCATCGTTCGTAGGTTGAACGAATTCAGCTATAGTTATACCTCCGTGATATTAATTTCGCTCGAAGTACGAAGGCACCAATCAATAGGTAAGAGAGAGACAATTTTATAACTAGGCTTTGGATGCTGCGTCTGTCATAGATCGTTTAGTTCTGAGAGGGGGGAGAGTAGGAAAGGGAGATGATGATGATGCTTTCAAAGCATCTTTCCGCTTGATATTCAGAGAGAGAGAGAGAGAGAGAGAGAGAGAGAGAGAGAGAGAAATAATGATGTTAGTATTGTCCATTACCGATAGATTTAGTTCTGTTCTACTCTTTCTATTTATATCAATGATTTGTTTATGTTTTTAATCTTATTATTATTATTATTATTATTATTATTATTATTATTATTATTATTTATTGTGTTAAAGGTAATTGGAATATAATTACAAATGTGAATACAAAAGGGAGTTATCATATATGTTGGATGATGAAAAATGGAGGTGTATTTTTTAATTACTCGTACCATTATTTTACTCTCTCTCTCTCTCTCTCTCTCTCTCCTCTCTCTCTCTCTCTCTCTCTCTCTCGTCGATTGACCACTAGCGCTGCAACTTTCGTTACATAACGAAACCGAAAATATCGCAGAGCTAAATCGAAGAAGAAGAAGAAGAAGAAGAAGAAGAAGAAGAAGAAGAAGAAGATGGAGCAGGAGAAGCAGCAAGAGGAGCAGGAAGAGGAGGAGAAGAAGAAGAAGAAGAAGAAGAAGAAGGAGGAGGAGGAGGAGGAGGAGGAGGAGGAGGAGGAGGAAGAGGAGAAGAAGAAGAAGAAAAAAGAAGCAGAAGAAGAAGAAGAAAAAGGAGGAGGAGGAAGAGGAGAAGAAAAGGAAGAGAAGAAAGATGAGAATAAGAAGAAGAAGAAAAAGAATGAGGAGGAAAAGAAGAAGGAGGAGGAGATTGAATAAGTATGTTATTATTATTATCATTATTATTATTATTATTATTATAGTATTATTATTATTATTATTATTATTATTATTATTATTATTATTTATTGTGTTAAAGGTAATTGGAATATAATTACAAATGTGAATACAAAAGGGAGTTATCATATATGTTGGATGATGAAAAATGGAGGTGTATTTTTTAATTACTCGTACCATTATTTTACTCTCTCTCTCTCTCTCTCTCTCCTCTCTCTCTCTCTCTCTCTCGTCGATTGACCACTAGCGCTGCAACTTTCGTTACATAACGAAACCGAAAATATCGCAGAGCTAAATCGAAGAAGAAGAAGAAGAAGAAGAAGAAGAAGAAGAAGAAGAAGATGGAGCAGGAGAAGCAGCAAGAGGAGCAGGAAGAGGAGGAGAAGAAGAAGAAGAAGAAGAAGAAGAAGGAGGAGGAGGAGGAGGAGGAGGAGGAGGAGGAGGAAGAGGAGAAGAAGAAGAAGAAAAAGAAGCAGAAGAAGAAGAAGAAAAAGGAGGAGGAGGAAGAGGAGAAGAAAAGGAAGAGAAGAAAGATGAGAATAAGAAGAAGAAGAAAAAGAATGAGGAGGAAAAGAAGAAGGAGGAGGAGATTGAATAAGTATGTTATTATTATTATCATTATTATTATTATTATTGTTATTATTATTATTATCATTATTATTTTTAGCTAAGGTACAACCCCAGTTGGAGAAGCAGGATGATATAAGTCCAAGAGCTCCAACAGGAAAAATAGCCCAATGAAGAAGGGAAATAAGTGAATAAATAAACTACATGAGAATTAATGAATAATTAATGTAAAATCTTTTAAGATTTGTATCACCATTAAAATAGATTATTGATATATAAACTATAAAGAGTGACTTACGTTATCCTCTTCAAAATAAAAACATTCGCTGCAACTTAGAACTTCTGAAGTTTTAACGATTCAACAGCATGATTAAGAAAATCATATCATAATCTGAATAACTCTTGTATTTACATATATGTATTACAGACCTCCAAGTTCTTGCATCAGAGAATTGCCTAATTAGGCTCACGAATTTGTAAGCCAGTAAAAGTAAAAGAACATTCACTTAATTATAAAACATTTAATCAAGAGAATTATAATGAGTATTAAGTGACTGGCAAAGAAAATCTGAACACAAAAGTGAACTATCACTTATGTTGATAGATACATTTGTGTAAATATTATGAAAAGTGGAGTGGTATATTTTAATTATTTGTACCAGTCTCTCTCTCTCTCTCTCTCTCTCTCTCTCTCTCTCTGAGTAGGATACATTAACGTATTGAAAAGGGTGAAAGGGTTTGCGTATCGCCATAATCAACAAAGCTGTCCTCATACACCTGACAACACTGAGTTTACTCAACAATTTTTCTTCACCCAAGGGGTTAACTACTACACTGTAACTGTTCAGTGGCTACTTTCCTATTGGAAAGGTAAGAAGAGACTTTTTAGCAATGGTAAGCAGCTCTTCTAGGAGAAGGATACTCCAAAATCTAACCACTGTTCTTTAGCCTTGGGTAGTGCCATAGCCTCTGTTCCATGGTCTTCCACTTTATGTTAGAGTTCTCTTGCTTGAGGGTACACTCAGGCTCACTATTCTATCTGTTTCCTTTTCTCTTTTCCTCATTGGGATATTTCTAATTTTGGGGCCCTTGGGCGTATAGCATCCTGCTTTTTCAATAAGGGTTGTAGCTTAGCTATTATTAACAATAATAATAATAATAACATTTTTATTATTTGCTAAGGTACAACCCTAGTTGAAAAAAAAAACAAGATGCTATACACCCAAGGCCTCCAAGAGGGAAAAATATGAAAACGAGGAAAGAAAATAAAGGAACAAATAACTTACTTAACCTAAAAACGAAAGCTGTGTAAAATACTCAGATGAAAGGCGAATAAACCTTTGTTCTGGGCTCAACCTCCCATCCAAAATCTATGCACTAAGAAAACGCTATGCCTTTTTCATAGGGCAAGATTCCTTCCTTTCCATTCGTGGGAATAACTCACGTATCTGCTGCCTAGGGCGCTCCAAACCAAAAGTTTCTACGTGCCCATAAAGTACAAAGCGCCCTCTGGTTTATTCCATGTATATTGACAGAGAATAGTAACACTATGTACGTATATAAGCGAGGAAACTCTTATATAAGGAAGGATTTGTTTATATTTATTTCAAAGGAGATGGGAAGGTGCTAAACAAAATGGACACTGGTTAAAACGCATTGTCTTCAATAGATAAATATTACTCTTAGAATATATTATATATATATATATATATATATACATATATATATATATATATATATATACTTTATATATATACATATATATACATATTTATATATCTATATATATACATAAATATACACATATATGTATATTAACATATATATATATATATATATATATATCTGAATAGGAATACCTTAACGTGGTGAAAGGGTTTACTCATTACCTTGGTCAGCCAAGCTATACTAGTCAGGGACACCCATACCAGGTTGGTTTGCTCTGAGCGATCAGACAAAAATCTCACACAATCACCAATCCACAATGGACAGCGTGATGATTAGAGCAGGCAAACCCCAGACATGAATTAAGATATAGCTGAGGCCTTTGTCATCAGTGTTCATATATATATATATATATATATATACACACGCACACACACACACACACATATATATATATATATATATAAACAAGTTTTCTCCTAATGAAGACCCATTTCCTTCCAGTTAATCTGTAAATTTTCTCCTTAAGCATGTTATTTCTTCTATTTGATGATTATCTTGTTTATCTTTTCTGGTGTTGTTTTTGTTACTATTACTCTATTCACTTTTTTTTCTATTTTTTTTCGCATTTCTCTTAATTACCTCTTCTTTCTTCATTCGTCTTGTTTTTTTTCCATTAAAAGTCTTATTTCTTCCATCTTTACGTATTTTCCCTATTCTTTCCTCTTCTATTCTAAATTCATTTCCATATTGATACTTTGGCTATTGTAAATTTATTTACTAATCTTTACTCCTCTATTCTAAATTTCTTTCCATTTCCTTTCTTAAATCTAAATTTATTTCCTTAATATTTTTTCCTTTATTCTAAATGCATTTACTTATTCTTTCCTCATTTATAGTAACTTTATTTCCATAATCTTTCTTCCTCTAATCTAAATTTATCAACTTATTCTTTCGTCATCTATTGTAACTTTATTTCCATATTTTTTCTTCCTCTATTCTAAATCAATTTACTTACTCTTTATTGCTATATTCTAAATTTATTTCCTCATTCTTTCATCCTTTAATCTAAAATTACTCTCTCTCTCTCTCTCTCTCTCTCTCTCTCTCTCTCTCTCTCCCAAATACCAGGGTAATATATCCCCGGTGCGCCAGCCTTTGAAAGGCAATGGGATAATCTAATATTAATCCCATGTTAATGCCACATATTAATGTTTGCATAATCTCTTTGCGGAGGATTTCCTATTTACACAAAAAAGAGCTAAAGCTAAAGCTTTTATACACACAAACACACCGATACGTATACGTGTACACATACACACATGTATATATATATATATATATATATATAGATAGATAGATAGATAGATATATATATATATATATATATATATGAACTTTCTTTATGGATAAGTTTATGCATTGTTGTACTAGTTTGTTCCTCCTACACTATGCTGGTTTGCTGTGAGCGGTCAGGCGAAAATCTCCCACCATCACCAAACCAAGCTGACCACACTGGCCAGCGTGGTGATGAAAACTGGCCGAGCCTCAGACATAAATTGACCTATCTGAGGACTTTGTCTTTCATCTTATTGCTGTTATTGTATACAAGGTCTATAGTCCTTGGTTGCATCAACTTGAATCATATACAGAATTAATATATATATATATATATATACACACACACATATATATATATATATATGTATATATATATATATATATGTATATATATATATATATATATGTATATATATATATATATATGTATATATATATATATATATATGGGTGTTTATATATATATACATATATATATATATGGGTGTATATATATATATATATATGGGTGTGTATATATATATATAAACACGCACACACACACACACACACATATATATATATATACGTATGTATATATATATATATATATACATATACATATATATATATATATATATACACACATATATATATACATATATATATATTGTATATATATATGTATATATATATTGTATATATATATATACATTGTATATATATGTATATATATATATATATATATGATCATATAAATATATAATCTATCTTCAAATATATAGGCCTACATATATATATATAT
This sequence comes from Palaemon carinicauda, assembly GCF_036898095.1. NCBI lineage: Eukaryota > Metazoa > Arthropoda > Malacostraca > Decapoda > Palaemonidae > Palaemon > Palaemon carinicauda. The sequence continues at coordinate 56,121,812 of NC_090749.1, read as the reverse complement.
ATATACCCTTCTATATATATGTTTGTATATATATATATATATATATGCATGGGATTATGTTTATGGCTATACATGTTATTTCATACTGTCATATCAATTTAAAAGCCATGAATTTTCGTCCTATTTTGGAATAATCCTTCCTAAGTTTTTCTCTAAATCTCAAAAAAGGGAATTAAACAAGAAAATCTCTTCTTTCTTAGTGAGTTCGAATCTTAACTCAAAAGAAGATTAACAAACTTAAACCAATAAAAAAAATATTATGAAATAAACTCAGCATCCAATAAACATCATTACAGTGGGCCTTATTATTCCTCTGAAGATCTCAGTCTTGAAGAACACGCTTTCTAGATACACCAAACGCGAAAATCTCTTTAATCCTCCTCTTCTTTTTCTTCTTCTTCTTCTTCTTCTTCTTCTTCTTCTTATTATTATTATTATTATTATTATTATTATTATTATTATTATTATTATTATTATTATTATCATTATTATTATTATTATTATTATTATTTCTCCATCGCGGTAATGAGATCCCGACAGCGTCTTTGATTCTCAGTTAAGAATTCACAAGCGGAACCTTTTTGATAGCTCCTAGTGCTTGGCAGCGGCCCTCACAGCGGAAGTCCTATCTTTAATGATGTTCAAGCAAGGATTCCGGAGCCAGCCTTGTGTGCAGCCGAAGGAAAGCGTGTAGAAATGAGGGAATCCTGCTTTGGCAAGTAATATACAAAGCGTTTCTCGATTTATTTTTCTTTTTTTTTTTGCATATTCTGAAGCACTAATCAGATGTAAGATTTAAGTTTTCAATCACTGCATTCCAAGGTTTGGAGATTTTCATAGAATCTCTTTAGCTTACGAAAGAGAGTTAAATCTTTGAAGAATAATCTTAGTTCTTTTAAGGTAATGAAGTCTTTGAAGGTTACCTGTATATTTTGAAAAGGCAATGAAGTCTTTGAAGGTTAAATGTATATATGTATATCTTCTTAGGCAATGGAGTCTTTGAAGGTTACCTATATACCTTATAACGGCAATAAGGTCTTTGAAGATTACCTGTATGTTCTGAAAAAACGCTGAAATCTTTGATGGTTAACTATATATCTGTAAGGAGCTGAAATGTTTGAAGGTTATCTGTATACTTTAAAAAAGGCAATGAAGTCTTTGAAGATTACCCGTACATTTTCAAAGACACTGAAGTCTTTGAAGATTATCCCGTACCTTTTCAAAGACACTGAAGTCTTTGAAGGTTACCCGTACATTTTCAAAGACACTGAAGTCTTTGAAGGTTACCTATATATTTTGATAACAAAGGAAACAATTGTATTCTTTTAAAGACTAACTATTCATGTTTAAAAATAAATGCCTACTGTGAAAGACACTAGAGTTTTTTATCGTAGAAACTCAATATATTAATATTCACCATTATTATCATCTTCATTATTAGTATTTAAGCTACAACCCTGGTTGGAAAATCAGGATGTTATAGGCCCAAGGACTGTAACGGGAACAATATCACAGTCAGTAGAGGAAATGAGGAAATAGATAGAATAGTGTGCCGGAGTATATCCTCAAGCAAAAGAACTCTACCCCTAGACAGTGTAATACCATGGTACAGGTGCTATGACACTACCCAAGACTAGAGAACAATGGTTTGATTTTGGAGTGTCTTTCTCCTAGAAGAGCTGCTTACCATAGCTAAAGAGTCTCTTCTACCCTACCAAGAGGAAAGTAGCCAATTGAAAATTTCAGTGCAGTAGTTAACCACTTGAGTGAAGAAAAATCTTTTGGTTAGTTCAGTGTTGCATGAGGAAAGAGGAGAAAATGTAAAGAATAGACCAGGCTATTCAGTGTATGTGAAGGCAAAGGGAAAATAAGCCATAACCGAAGAGAGATCCAATGTACAGTTTGTGTAGGTGTGCGTGTGTTTATGTGTATGTACGAGGGTACCGT
>NC_090749.1:56111660-56116865 GCF_036898095.1 Palaemon carinicauda | reverse complement strand
AAAGCAATATAAATTAATATCAAATTCGCTCTGCCTCGGGGTCAGAGGGCGTAATAGGAAAGGGATTTTTTTACAATGGTAACTGGTCGATCGAGAAGATATTAGTTTATAATGCATTTGAGGTAAAATTGTTTATAATAAATTTAGGTTATATAGTTGACTGATATGGAATTTGTGTTCAAACTTGAAAAAAAAAACGTAATGAAAGAAATTATAGTAATAAAATATATAACCCTTATTCAAATTAAATCTCTCTCTCTCTCTCTCTCTCTCTCTCTCTAATACACGCACAAACACACAATACAGCTTTGTACAAACTTACGAAAGATAAAATCTAGCAACAGTAAAAAAAATTAACCTTCCTCATCTCTCTCTCTCTCTCTCTCTCTCTCTCTCTCTCTCTCTCTCCTTTCTTACTACGTGTGTGGCAAAAGAAGACACATTTCAACCTCTTATCTTTCCAGAATCTTAAACAGCGTGTGGTTGAACAGTGTTTCTTCCCATATTTGGGAAAAAAGCCTCAACTTTCTCTTTTGCTTGGTTCAGAAGAAATAATTCGGGCGGAAGATATTCCGACTGGGACCTTCGCACAAAAAATTCCCGGCGCTCTTTTGTTTTCGGGCTTTCTAAATGAACTTGGTTATTTAGCTTGAGAGAGAGAGAGAGAGAGAGAGAGAGAGAGAGAGAGAGAGCGTTAACCATTCCGATTTGGGAAGATTTTCTATGATATTGTTTCAGGTAAAAAATTCCTAAAATTAACGCAGAGAGAGAGAGAGAGAGAGAGAGAGAGAGAGAGAGAGCGTTAACCATTCCGATTTGGGAAGATTTTCTATGATATTGTTTCAGGTAAAAAATTCCTAAAATTAACGCAGAGAGAGAGAGAGAGAGGAGAGAGAGAGAGGAGAGAGCGAGAGATATTGTCTTATACCATCCTGTTTTGGAAGGATATTCTCTGAATTTTTAACAGGTAGAAGTCTTTAAATTAACGCTGAGAGAGAGAGAGAGAGAGAGAGAGAGAGAGAGAGAGATTGTTTTATTCCATTCTGTTTAGGGAGGATTCTCTATGATATTGTTTTAGGTGAAAAATTTCTAAAATTTACGCTGTGAGAGAGAGAGAGAGAGAGAGAGAGAGAGAGAGAGAGAGATTGTTTTATGCCATTTTAATTTTGGGAGAATTTTCTATGACACTGTTTCAGGTAGAAAATTCCTAAAATTATGACAGAGAGAGAGAGAGAGAGAGAGAGAGAGAGAGAGACCTTATGTATGTAAATCGAGAGACAAATCTGATATCATGATGAGAGTCCGTTCCGACCGAGATTTTTAGTTAATCTCGTTAAGAGACTGAATGATCTTTTCTATTGACGAGATTTGCAGAATACAAGATATGAGAGATGGTAGGGGGTGAGGGGGGGGGGGGTTGTTGAGGGAGAGGGAGAGGGAGATGGTGGAGAGGGAGGGAATAGGATAACGTACTAGCGATGATGTTTCATGAATTTACATACACTTTCTGAGTGGGGATACCTTAGAGTGGAGAGAGGCTTTGTGCATCGCCATGAGCAGCAAACCTGTAATGATATGGTCACTCATACTAGGTTGGTTTGCCATGAGCGATCAGACTAAGGTTTTTCATCATCACCAATCCGCAGTTAGCCAGCGTGGTGATGAAATTGGCCAAACTCCTGACATGAACAAGGATATGTATCGGGCTTCTGTCCTAGTGTAATAGAAACTATATATATATATATATATATATATATAATCCCTCAGATATTACCACATGAACAGACAACCTGAAATTACGCAATACAGTACTATACAAACAATTCATAATTTTTCTTGACCTTTACTAATTCTTTTTTTGGAATCCGTATGTAAAGGGGATGGTTGAACAATCCCTTCATACCCTTTTATCTTGGCTTTCACAAACACATCGATTCTTATAAATCTTATGCAAACCTTTTGCTTCCTTTCTTGTTGTTATATTTACTCCCAATTACTCATACAAAGAATAAGAACATCCATTCATTAACCTTCCTCGTTTTCATTAACTCACATTACACAAACTATCTCATAATTTTAAGTTTCTCAACTTGCAGACAGCTTCAAACATTTCTGAAAGCTTCTGCCATTTCTCTTTTCTATCCTCAAACAGCAGAGCTTAAACGTCAACCATTTAATTCGCAACTCTCATGACCTAAAACTTAGCACCTAAATCCACTATACTTTCTATGGCCTCTCACATCCCTTCATTCATAAAAAAAAAGTTGAACAACAATGGAGACATAACAAAAACCATTTACTTTACTGACTAAATACTCTGAATATTAACAAACTTCACTGCCATAACAATCTGTCGTCTCAACCATAAACCCTTAACGAAACTTTCATTCCCGCTCTACATGTTCTAATAATAGCTATTTCTAGGTACAGTTGAACACAGGAATTTCTAGCACACCTCGTTCTGAGGAATTGTATCCTGCCACACCCTTACTGCTCAGCGAGTTCCCAGGTGTAACCTCCACCAGCACCCCTGGCCTCTTTTATTACACTATCAATTTGTTGAAACTTTCTCTACTTATACCATTTGCTCAAGAGGTTTTTTTCACTTTATACCATTTGCTCATGAAGCTTTCTTTTCGTATTGACTATATGTAAACTAATTTTATGCTCCCAAAGTTCTAATGAATATATTCTATTTTTGCTACCTCTCTCTCTCTCTCTCTCTCTCTCTCTCTCTCTCTCTCTCTCTCTCTTACTACTAATACCATATCTATTTTCCTATGAGCCATCAACAAGTTTTCTCTTTAATCACATAAGTACATCAAAATGTTATTTTTTACTAAACCGTTAATTTCTTAGCATCTTTAAACCACCGATTTAAATCTATTTCCTCCATTTCTTTAACCAAGTCAATAATTGATGTAGGCAAGGCTCTACCCAATTCCCTCCAATCCAATGAACTTCTCTGAATGATATTTACAACCAGTTTTTCGAATTTTCATACCCCATTTATATCGATATTTGAATTGTCCTGTTGGGGCATAACGCGTTTTTCTGGAAAAGGCCAAAGCCAGGGATTGGTCGCTGGTCGCTCCTTGTATAAAGTAAGCTTGACATTACAAAACAACGAGAGAGAGAGAGAGAGAGAGAGAGAGGAGAGAGAGAGAGCATGCTTAAAACACACACTTTATTTATCTATATACAAATATCTATATATATATATATATATATATATAAATATATATATATGTGTGTGTGTGTATATATATATATAAAGTATATATATATATATATATATATAGTATATATATACTGTATATATATTTATATATATAAAAGGAGAGAGAGAGAGAGAGAGAGAGAGAGAGAGAGAGAGAGAGAGAATTATATAAACAATCAGATATAAAAAAAAATCCAAATAAAATTAAATCTGCCTAAATAATTTCTAGAACAAGTACAGTGGCGAATTTGAAAGGTTTATTTTTTTATCGTCAGTTCTAATTGCAAATGAATAGAGTTGACTCTAATATTAGGAATAAAAGGCAACGCTAATTAGAAATTAGGTTTAAAATGAGGTTTTGAAGTTTCTGTGCGCTAATGAACAAAAGCAGAGAATGCTGGATGTGTGTTTTACCACGTTACTATCACTATTACTATTCATTATTAATAACATCATCATTATTACTATCATTAAAGGCTTAATAAAGGCCACTCATGAAATGCAGAGGCAAGGGACAGGAGCAGAAGAATCTAGACTGACCATATATACATATGATCAGCGCCCAAGCCACTTTTTCAACCAAGTTAGGACCAAGGAGGGCCCGGCAATGGCTGCCGAGGACTCAGCAGATAGACTTATAGCCTCCCACAAACCTTCCAGCCATAGCTCACAAGAATAGTGAGGTTGCATTGAGCAAAGAAACTAACGAGTTTGAGTGGGACTCGAACCCCAATCTGGCCTTCTCCAGTCAGGGACGTTATCACATATAATATCATCGTAGACCTGCTCAAGCATAAGATGTTCTTGTAATGTCTGCAAGCTCACCATCTTTATGAACTAAGGATAGGTGTTGGAGGCCTACAGATCTACCTGTTGAGTCATCAGCAGCTATTGCCTGGCCTATCTTGGTTCTACCTTAGGTGGAGAAGGGGCTTGACGCGTATCATATGTTTGTATGATCAGTCTGTAGGGTGTTCTCCTGCTAAGGTATTGTCAATGTTTCTTGACTCTACCATTCATAAGCGACCTTTAAACCGTTTATAGTGAAGAACCAACCAACAGACAGACACACAATCAGAAAGATAAACAAACTGACAGAAATAAAGGAAAATATCGCTTCCGAATTTAACTTCGAAGCTCATATCTAATACCTAATTCTTTTTAGAGAACAAAATTTAATTTTATTGATTTCCTGACCCAAAAAAAAAAAAAAAAAAAAAAAAAAAAAAAAAACCTATGTGAAGCTTCATTATCATAAAATCGAGACTTATTGAAATACTCCAATCTTGCATGAAGCCTCGTCATTAATCATTTGAATCTCTATCATAAATCATCTAAAACTTTAACTGATATACAGTAAATCCTCATCATCTAAAAACTCTTTTTCTAAATCTAATTTTATATCATTATCAATAAGATTCACTATATTCAATAACTGTAATCAACCCCTAATGGCAAACCACTATTTAAGACACTTATTAACTTTGAGAAAGCTTCTGATTCTGTCAAAACTTCAACAGTAATGAAAGCAGTTAAAAGACAAGAAATATAAACATCACCATTTAAATAATATGTACTTAATCAGTACAAACTTTATTCACCATCACAAATCATCTGTTGTAATAATTCCTTTAATTAAACATTTCTTCCAAAATTTATAATCTAATTAAATATAGAATGAATTTGATTAATGATAAGCTTCGATTGCTTCATGTCATTAATAATTTCCAAAAAAATAAAACAGTATAGATAATTAAATTCTGTCAATAGAAACGAAAAGTTAATTTTAAAAAATAGAGCCACATTGATATTTCAACTCTATTGAAATGAAAAGCATATAATCTCCAAAATCTCTCAACACTGCAATCGCCTTGAAGGATTTATCCCCAAAGAAATTCCTTTCGTCATAACAAAAATTCCATTTCCTCTTCAGGACACGTCGCCGCCTTCCAACTTGACATGTGACATGCAAGGGGGGGGGGGTA
>NC_090749.1:56099160-56106660 GCF_036898095.1 Palaemon carinicauda | reverse complement strand
TACCTTACCTTATTGCCTTATTTTATGTTTGGGTTCCCCCTGGTCCCTTAGTGTAAGGCACCTCGTATATCCACCAGAGTTGCTAATGCATCTTCCGGTGTATTCTGCATCTTCCAGTCTTAGATGGTCTGGGATGCATCTTAGGTATTTATCGAGCTTATTCTTAAACACATCTATGCTCACTCCTGGCAGCACATTAAATAGTCACTTCATTATCGATGCTGGTGCGTAGTGGATTAATGTCCTGTGCGCTTTCCTTGGTTTTCCTGGTATATTTTTTGGCACTATTAATCTACCCTCGGCTTGCTCTTTCTGATATTTTTAGCTCCATGATGTTTTCAGTAATTCCTTCTATTTGCTTCCATGCTTATATTACCATGTAGCGTTCTCTTCTCCTTTCTAGACTGTATAATTTTAAAATTTGCAGTCTTTCCCAGTAGTCAAGGTCCTTAACTTCTATTCTAGCAGTATAGGACCTTTGTACACTCTCTATTTGTGCAATATCCTTTTGGTAGTGTAGGTACCATATCACATTGCAGTACTCGAGTGTACTACGAACATGAGTTTTGTAAAGTATAATCATGTGTTCAGTTTTTCTTGTGTTAAAGTGTCTGAATAACAATCCCATTTTTGTTTTACATTTAACCAACAGAGTTGCTATTGGGTCGTTGCATAACATATTCCTATTTAACATTACACCAAGGTCTTTAATTGCTTCCCTGTTTGTGATTGTCTCGTTATTAGGTCCCTTGTATGCATATACCATTCCTTCTCTTGTTTCCATAATTCATTGATTCGAATTCATCGGAGTTAAATACCATCCTATTTATCTCCGCCCATTCATATATTTTGTTTAGATCTCTTTGTAGTGAGTTCCTATCTTCATTACAAGTAATTTTTCTACTTATTCTTGTGTCATCGGGGAAACTTCTCACTACAGAGTTTTCAACATCACAGTCTATGTCTGAAATCATAATAACAAACAGCAGTGCAGCTAATACCGTACCTTGTGGCACGCCAGATATTACTTGAGCTTCATCCGATTTCTCGTCATTTGCAACCACTATGTTTTCTGTTTTGCAGGAATTCTTTTACCCATTTTCCTATCTTTCCCATAATATTATGCTTTCTCATTTTTTTCTCTAATATATTATGGTCTACCTTGTCAAAGGCTTTTGGAAAATCTAGATAGATCACATCTGTGTCTTTTTCATTTATCATATTTTTGTATGTTATCATAGTGTGCTATCAGTTGGGTTTGTGTACTTTTTCCGGGCACAAAACCGTGTTGACCTATATTAAACAAATTATTTTTAACCAAATGATTCATTATTTTCTTTTTTATTACCCTCTCATACACTTTCATAATATGTGATGTTAAACTAACAGGTCTATAATTGCTTGCGTCTAGTCTTGATCCACTTTTGAAGATAGGGGTTATATAAGCTAATTTACGTTTAACATATATCTCGCTCATATCTACACTTTGTCTTAGCAGTATTGCAAGCGGCTTCACGAGTGTTTGCAGTTTTTCTTTTAAACAAAATCGCTGGAACTCCTTCTGTCCGGCTGCCGATCCATTTTTAATTTCGTTTATAGCCTTGATAATATCTGCTTCATTAATATCTATATCCGTTAGATATTCAACATTTTCTTCTCTCATTTTATTTTCATTATTCTCATTCGCATTTCTTGGCGTGAACTCACTCTTATATTTTTCTTTTAATATGTTGCATATTCCCCCTTTTTTTTTTATTCGTTAGCCGTCCTTCAATTGTTAGTGGGCCTATTTCTAATATCCTTTTATTCATCTTTTTTTGCATAGGAGTAAAGTACTTTGTTTTTTTGTTTTTTTCATATTTTGAAGTGTCCTTTCTTCTAAGTCCCTTTTTTCATTTTCTTTCGATTGTATAATCTTTTGTTCTGCATTTTCTATCTTACATTTTATTTCCATCATTTTCCACACATTTTTTTCTTTTGCAAGATTTTTCTTCCACCTTATAATTTTCTGAAATAAGATCCTTCTGTCTCTTGGTATGCATGTCTTTTGTTTATTGTTTTTTTTCGGTACTTATTTTTCAACAATTTTCTCCAAAGAGAGAGAGAGAGAGAAAAAAAAGAGAGAGAGAGAGAGAGAGAGAGAGAGAGAGAGAGAGAGAGAGAGAGAGAAGTTTGATGAGCCTACAGGTGTCTTCTCTTTTGTATATCACTGTTTTAGTAGATGAAAAACAGAGAGAGAGAGAGAGAGAGAGAGAGAGAGAGAGAGAGAGAGATAGATAGAGAGAGAGTGAGTTACAAGTATTTTGGATGTCTCAAAGACTTTTAGTCCATCCGAGGAGACTCCACATGCTCTTTGGAATAGCGATTTAGTTTAACCATTTAGAGAGTTTTTTATGATCTTGTCTAACTTATTCTTGAACTGTTCACTACATCCGCTAGAAGTCTATTCCAAGTATTTGCTATTTTGTATGTAAAGAAGTTGCCTTACTGGGTGATGTTGTATCTTTTCAATTTCAGTTTGTATCTGTTACCTCTGGACTGATTTGTGCTAAGCATGAATAGATTGTTGTAATCTACATTTGTTATTCCTTTAAGAATTTTGAATGCCTCTATTAAATATCCCCTTAGTCGTCGAGTTTGTAGATCAAATAAGTTCAAACGTTCCATCCTCCGTCTGTGTCCAAATTGCCTTTGCGTTGTGAATAATTTGGTGGCCCTAGCTTGTACTGCTTCCAGTCTGTCTATATCCTTCTGAATACTTGCAGCCCAAATTTGGAATCTGAAGCTTCTCCATTGATTACAACTCTGTTTTCTGTTCGTTAGCCAATCTTCGACCCATTCAGCTAGTTCTTTAATAATGCCTAGTGCCCTAATTTTGACCATTAACCTTTTATGAGGAACTTTGTCAAAAGCCTTTTGAAAATCTAGGTATGTGATGTCTATTGCCCTACTTTTGACATAAATGCTAAACATATTGTGGAAAAATTCCAAATGATTTGTCACAGATGATCTTTTTTGACTGAAACCATGTTGGCTGTCTATCAGATGATTGTTTTTCTCTAAATGTTCTACTAATGAATCTAATATAATTGACTCCAAAATTTGGAAGCCACTGAAATTTGACACAGGTCTGTAGTTGCTAGGTTCTTCTTTTGGTCCCTTCTTGTAGATTGGAGGAATATTGCCTAGTTTCCATCCTTGTGGTCCCTTTCTTTTGTTGACTCTCTTTGGGAATATTTTTAAAGTGTGGGTTTATATCTTCTAGTTCTATAATCTCTCTTGGATAAATATTATATGGACCTGGTGCCTTAGACTTATTGAGTCCTTTATTTTTTACATCATCCATTGTAAATGTAATTCTATTTAATAGTTGTGGCCCTTCATATCTGATAGCTGGTTCAGGGAGGGCCGTTGATTCTTCCCTAGCGAATGCAGTTGTGAAATATGAATCCATCAGCTCGGCTTTTTCCAAATCATTTGTTATAAGATTACCCTCGGAGTCTCTTTATGTGCTAATGTTGTTTTTGACTGGCTTTCTACGGTTTACAATATGCAAAACAATTCTTTTGGGTTTTCTTTACTAGCTGAAGCTACACTTTTCTCTTCATTGATCTTGACATTTCTAACTAGTTTATCTACTTTTCAGCTTAACTTCTTGTACTAGGAAATTTCATGAATTGAAGGCTGTGGACTAATTGATTTATGTTTGCCGTCTCTGCTTCTCATTGCATAATTTATTTATCTGTTGAACCACTTAGGTTGTTAGGTTATGGAGTTTCATTTGGTAAAATTTTTCTATGCCGAATACATTTAGCCCTTTTTTATTAACATATTTCTACAAAGGAGTCCTATTGCGCATCTATGTTCCCTGTTTCGTCGTATTCAAAATTCTTGAGTGTATTCCTTCAGTTTTATTCAGTTACTCCGTCTGTAGTCTAGTTTTCTATAATTTTCCCTTTTTTTAGATGAGGAATATTTACCCGGAAACCTAACTATCCTGTGGTCCCTTTTGCCAATATTTTAGACTACTGAAACACTGGATACCAAATTTTCTTCTGTTATTATCACAATGTCTAGTATGTTGTTTCCCTCTGCTGACCTCTGTTATATTCGCTTAGGATCAGCCTCCTTTCCAATTTTAGGCCCGAGAGAGAGAGAGAGAGAGAGAGAGAGAGAGAGAGAGAGAGAGAGAGAGAGAGAGAGAGAGAGGGGGGGGAGGGGATTCATTGTTGACAAATTGTAGTAGCCTATGTCCCTCTGTGTTTGATGTAGGATTCATAGTGTCCCAGTTTACTGCTGCATTGAAGTCTCCCAATAGGACAGCTAGCTTAATGTTAACTTCTTGTCCAAGTTGTCTATACAGCCGTTCATCCCGTACTTGTGTTGCATGTGGTGGTCTGTATATTGCTAGTATGGAAATGTTTTTTTCAAATGGTGTTGATATTTGGACCTGTCACTTCACATTTAATTTTTGATTCAATTTCTATGGAGTTTAAGTGATTTTAACATAGAGCATTACACTTCCTACTTATTTGTTAAGGCGATCTTTCTTGAAAAGCTTGAAACCTGGGATTTCATATTCTTCGATAAAGTCCTTTGCTTTTTCTTGAATCCAGGTCTCGGTAATGCCTACGACATCTAGTTCCTCACTAGCTATCATTGCCCTGAAGTTTTCCATTTTGTTTCTAAGTGACTGAGCATTGAATCTTGCCACTCTGAGGAAATTTTCTATCTTCCTCTATGGGTTTGCTAGTTTCCCTGATTTGTTAGCGTATTAGTTTTACTTTTATCGGCATTATACAAGTTTTTTGCCACATTTCCTCTATTTGTTGTTGGAGATTTTCTAAGGGTCTCCTTTTTCTTTGTATACTGTGTTTAATTAATTAGAGAGAGAGAGAGAGAGAGAGAGAGAGAGAGAGAGAGAGAGCAATATAATATCTCAGGAAGGCGCAAGGCTAATTATCTCTAAGTCCATAACCGAAAAGAGAATTTCATTTGCATTAATTCACCATTAATCTCCAGCCTATTTTTTTTTAATCTGTGAAGATAAATGAAATAAGAATATGTGTATATGCATAAAGTGCATATGTACATGAATACATAATACAGCATATATATATATATATATATATACATATATATATACATATATATATATATATATATATATACATATATATATATATATATACATATATATATATATATATATATACATATATATATATATATATACATATATAATATACATATATACATATATATATATATATACATATATATATATATATATACATATATATATATATATATATATATACATATATATATATATATATACATATATATATATGTATATATATATATATATATATACATATATATATACATATATATACATATATATATATATATATATATACATATATATATATATATACATATATATATATATATATATACATATATATATATATATATATACATATATATATATATATATATACATATATACATATATACATATATACATATATATATATATATACATATATATATATGTATATATATATATATATGTATATATATATATATATATATATGTATATATATATATATGTATATATATATGTATATATATATATATGTATATATATATATATGTATATATATATGTATATATATATATATATATATATACATATATATATATAGAGAGAGAGAGAGAGAGAGAGAGAGAGAGAGAGAGAGAGCAGAAATGATTATCATTACTATTATAAAAATTATGTGAGCTACAACCCTAGTTGGAAAAGCCGGTTGATACAAGCCCAAGGGTTCTAACAGGGAAAATAACCCAGTGAGGAAAAGAGATATGGAAATAATTAAATATACATGAGAAGTAATAATAATAAACATAAAATATCTTAAGATCATTAATTGGGAATACTTTAACAAGATTATTCTAAAAATTGTAACATGCACACAATACTTGTGATAATACAAACTACAATAGAAAATTTAGTACATGAAATATAGAGCAAATATTTGTAGCACCACAGAGCAAAGATAGCCTTGACAACAGTAGTTAATGTTATAGTTGTTAGATTCGGTACAATAAAACTAAATATTGTAACACTCAAGTGAGAGATAAATACACTTAAAGTAATAAACATTTTGAATGAGGTCGACGTAAATAAAACGGTTGGTGATTGGCTTAAGCTAACATGGTCCCTTGCCTTAAGACAGACAACTAAAGATCCCATGCTAGTATAAGTTTAATAAAGAGATAAAAGCTACAATCCATTTTAGCGGATCTGTAGAATCTGCCCATGAGATTGAGAGACATAAAGAAAACTTGAGAATAATGTCCAAATTAATGTTTTCAGCATAATCTTAGAATCAAGGCTCTAAAACAAGGAAATTTAACTCATCTTATACAGCAATATCAAATTGATAGAGTAACCACTCATATATTCTTTATTTCTGTGTTTATTGTAACGTTCCCAACTACCACCAGTAGTAATATCATTATTACTAGCTAAGCTAGAACCCTAATTGGAAAAGCTGGAAACTATAAGTCCAAAGGCTCAAAAGGGAAAAATAGCCCAGTGAAGAAAGGAAATGTGAAAACAGACTGAATAGGGTGCCTGAGTATACCATCAAGCAAAAGAACCCTAGCCCAAGACATTAGAGCTATGGTACAGAGTCTATGGCACTACCCAAAACTAGAGAACAATGGTTTGAGTTTGGAGTGTCCTTCTCCTAAAAGATCTGCTTACACAATCTGTTCTACCTTACCAAGAGCAAAGTAGCCACTGAATAATCTGTTCAGCCCATGGTAGCCTCGATTAGCAGTGGGCCTTAAAGCATGTGGTATTAACTATTATTATTAAAGGCATAGAGATTTACCAGCCTAATGAGTCAAACTTGATTACTATAGAGCTGACCCTAATGAATTCGGGAGACAGAATATATATTAAATCTTAATGATAAAAAATAAGCAAGAAATTAAAACCTTTGAAGTTGAAACCTATCATAAACAGATATCTAAATTGTATCTATTAATATGTGCTGCTTCAATAGAATCTTAAAAACCGAAAAATAATCAAAATGAGATAAGATGTCGGATAAATCTCTCACCAAACCTTAAATCTCAATTTGTTTTAAAAACAATACATTCATAAAACACATGTTGTATAGCTAAAATAGTGTATGCCTTGAACAGAAAAGCTGTACTAATCAGGGCCACCCATACCAGGTCAGGTTGCAGTGACGATCAGGCTAAAATCATTCCACCACCTCCCATCTGCACTGGCCAACGTTTTGATGAAAACGGGCCAAAGCCTAGGTATAAATTAAAAGGTCTGAGGACTTTTTCATGCAGTGGACTATAAACGGCTGCATTTGTTGTGGTTCTAAATTAACTTCACGCCAACTAGGGACCATTTAGTGAGGTGTGTACATTGAAAACTCATGGGTCAATTTTGCCTTAGGTCCAAC